>NW_024357836.1:390977-601820 GCF_014805655.1 Passer montanus
GGCCCCGGCGCTGCCGCTCCCTTCCGGGCCCGCGGCCTCCCCGCAGGGCCCGCGGCCGGCCCCGCCGCGCTTTGTGTGGGTGGCACCCCGAGGTCCCGGTGCCCCCGAGCCCGGGGCTGCCCGCGCGGTTTGGGCACAAACGGGGGCGAATGGCGATTTGTTCCGGGGGTCGGCTCGGGGCCGGGGGCTGCGGGCGAGCAGAAGCTGCCGCCGGCTCCGTGATTCGGTGCGGGCGCTCCGTGCTGGGAAAACCGGGGGCAGGAACGTGACAGCGGCCGGGTTCGAGTGTTTGATCCGTGCGTTCCTCCTCCGGAGCCTGTCAGAGTCTGGGGCCCAGCCCAAGCGCTTCCCTTCCGTTCCTCTGAATTCCTGCGGTGCTTGTGCCTGTGTGCGTGTGGCCGGCGTGAGGGGACCGGCACGGCCCCGGTGTGACCGGCGTGAGGGGACCGGCACAGCCCGGGGTGACCGGTGTGAGGGGACCGGCACGGCCCCGGTGTGAGGGGACCGGCACAGCCCGGCGTGAGGGGACCGGCACGGCCCCGGCGTGACCGGCGTGAGGGGACCGGCACAGCCCCGGCGTGAGGGGACCGGCACAGCCCCGGCGTGAGGGGACCGGCACAGCCCCGGTGTCCCGGCCCCGGTAGCGGGCACAGCCCCGGTGTCCCGGGCTGGGGACCCGGCACAGCCCCGGTGTCCCGGCCCCGGGAGCGGGCACAGCCCCGGTGTCCCGGGCTGGGGACCCGGCACAGCCCCGGTGTCCTGAGAACGGTGTCCTGAGAACGGGCACAGCCCCGGTGTCCCGGCCCCGGGAGCGGGCACAGCCCCGGGAGCTGCGGGGTTTGTGTGCCCAGGCTCGCTCCGAGCCTGCCCCGGTTCCATCTGCTCCTGTTGGCAGCAGAGAGGATGGAGGGGACGCGGTGGAAGGGGGACCCTTCAGGAAACCCTTCCTGGGGGTCTGCAGAGGGGCCAGGAGCCCAGGGAGGGCTGGAGTTTGGCATGGAGCTCGGGGAAAGGTTCTTCCCCATGGTGCTGGCACTGCCCAGGCTCCCCAGGGCATGTCAGAGCCCCAGGGGTGCCCAGGTGGGCTTGTTGGGGGTCTCTGCAGGGCCGGGGGCCGCACTGGGTTCTCCTGTGGGTCCCTCCCAGTTTGGGATGTTCTGGGATTCACCCAAAGGTTCTTGGCTTTCCTGGAGCTCTTGGTTTGAGGCTGTTCCGGAGCCAGGGGTGCTGCAGAGAGGCAGCTTTGGACCCCTCTGTACTGAGGGATGAAGTGACCAGGCAGGCTCAGTTTCATCCCTGCTCCTCTGTGCTGTGATGGAGCTGCTCAGGGGCTGGGCTCTCACAGGGGCTGTGCTGCTGCTGCTCTGCCCTGGGACACTGCACTTGTGCTGGGCCACTGGAAATCTGTGTTACAGCAAGCATCACCCTCCCAAAACTAAGTTTCCTTTAACCAAAAAGAGTTAATTTTAAGGAGCTGTGTCCATCTGGAACCTGATAGCGTTTCACCCACAACATTGCTTATTTCCTGGGAACTTTTGCTTTTTTCTCATCACTTTCTTCTTCCTGTTTCACTGAAATTCACAGAGTCAGGGAAACCTTAAGCCTAGAATCTCAAACTTCAGTTACATTGCAGCAATGGCATCAAGTAACTGTTGGAGCACCCAGTAATTGCTCTGTGACAGCAAGTTCCCAATTCTTGGGCTTCCCTGTAACAAGAGAAGGAAGTTGGGGTGGGCTGACCAACTCCTGCAGTGCCAGGAGGAATCCTGAAGGAACCCTGAAGGAATCCTGAAGGAACCCTGAAGGAACCCTGAAGGAACCCTGAAGGAATCCTGAAGGAATCCTGAAGGAACCCTGAAGGAATCCACGGCTGTTCCTGCCTCATGAGAGGCAGGAGTTCCTCCCATGCAAGGGAGATGTAGGTGGATATAAAGTGATTTCTTGTTCCAGAGCTGATGTTCATGGATGAAACATTCACTGGAGCATCTTTTGACAGGAAAATTCTGTCTAACACTCCGTGGTGGATTGTTCTTTTTGTGCTGATTGGAAAGAGATAATTCCCTTGAGTGGCCCAGTGGGACCAGAATATACATGGGCCTGTATATAAACATGATATATGAAATAGGTCATAGATACATAAAAGGGCATAAAATATATTTATATTTCTATAAAATATGTAGAAGGAGTCAGTTTTGTCAGTAAGAACACTTTGGTAAAGACCCAAGGAACACAGGTGTCACGTTCCAAGTTTGGCTTAGGATGAACGTGGGCTTTAAGAAATAAAAATAAATGAGAGGTTTCAGCAGCTTTTGATGGGAAGTCAAGAGCAAAATTCACTTCCAGGGAGAATCCCACCCATGTCCTGTAGGTAATCCTGGCCATTGGTGATGGGAGGTGCTCACCTGCTCCCCTGAGCTGTGGGGACAGTGCTGCTCTCACTGGGAGCTGTTCTCAGCTCCTCTCCTGCACCAGGGGAAGATCTGGCAGATAAAGTGGGAGCTCCACAGCTCTGCAGGTGTTTTAGATCCCCCAAAATACAGACAGCTCCTGAAAACTCGGAGCTATTTCCATATAAAAGCTCATAAGAAATTGGATGTGAGTTGGGCAAACCAGTCTGGCCAGCCCTGCTGGAAGGAGCTCTGTGGGGATTTCACATTTCTGCAGGGTTGTGTTTTATTCCCTCCTGGGATGTCCAGCTGCACTTCAGCAAACAGTGTCAGCATCAGGGGGCTCTGATTCACCTTGCAGGTTAAAATCTCATTTTTGAGAGCAGGCAATCCACCTGAGAGCAGAAATAATCGTTGTGAGCTGCAGGCTGAGCCACCCAGGCAGCAAGGGAGGGAAAGCTCTTGGCAGCCAGGAGAAACTTGGTGTTCCTTAATTAATTCTGGGCAGTCAGGAGGACTCGGGACTGGTGGATTTCCCCTTCCTGACTCAGCCAGGGCTCTGGGTGTGCTGTGGGGAAGGGTTTGCAGAGCCTCTGCTGCTCCACGTTCCTTCACTGGAGCATCTGTTAATAGCAAAGATGGATGACAGCTAAATATGTCACCACAAGTGAGGGATTTGCTTAATGGGTTTGGATGCCACTGGGATCCTCCGGGGCTGCACGGGCGCTGCTGGAAATAATTATTTGTCATCTGGTAAAGAATTCAAGAGGGTTTGTCCGTTTGCAGTAGCAACTGAAATCCTGGAGCACTGCAGAATTTGGCAGAAATCCTGTCATTTCTCACAGCCTGGGGTTATTAATGACTTATCACTGTGGGATATGAAAGGTGTTTTTCCTTTTTCAGTGTTCTCCACTAACCTGATTGTTGCTTAATAAGATTTTCTCTTTTTAACTTTTGTTCTGGGCCAAATATGTTCTGTCTTGTCACAACTTAGGGGTAGAGCCATTTGCTACCATGGCTTAATTAAGGTACTTATTTTCATTTATATTTTCATAGGGTCAATCACTCTCCTTTATAAATGAGGCAGCTCCTCAGTCATGCTCTTACTGGATTGCACAGGAGAGCACATTTGTATTCTGCCCTTCCTTGGTCTGGCTGTGCCTCACTCATGGCAGAAGTGACCTGAAGCTTCATTATTTTTATGTTTGTAAGGCTCATGAACAAGCCACAGTTCCCAGATCCTTAGAGAATACAGGATTGGCCTTTTGTTCCTAAATCTGTTAGAAATCCTGCTTTTGAACATGGCCCAAGAGGTGAATGTTGGAAGTTGGTGGGGGGCTGGGGTGATTTCTGAGTTTTTCTGATATTCCTTCACAATTTTGGATACACCCCAGGGCAATGGAGAGGCCTTTGGTGAGGTTTTGGTGCAGATAAGAAGTTTTTCTGAAGTTCCCATATTTGATCTCAGTTCTGTTGGCAGAACAAGCAGCACAGCATTGCCTGGGAGGGGTGTGTCAAGTTTGGAGCTGCAGCTTCCAGAGAGACCTGGATAAAACCGAGCTGGGAGAGATCCAAATTGTCTCATTTCACCTTGAAGCTCTGGGTTTAATTTGGGCTCTAAATTGTCACTCGAGTTGCAGATTTGGCTGAAAGGTGTGAAATGGCTGCGAGCTGGGGGAAGCCTGGGGGGAGTGAGGTTCCTGGGGGTACCTGGGCAGGTGGGCTGGGGTTCCTGGAGGTACCTGGGCAGGTGGGCTGGGGTTCCTGGGGGTTCCTGGGGGTACCTGGGCAGGTGGGCTGGGGTTCCTGGGGGTTCCTGGGGGTACCTGGACAGGTGAGCCAGGAAGGGACTGGAGTTTCTGGGGTACCTGGGGATTCCTGGGTGTTCCTGGGGTTACCTGTCCAGGTGAGCTGCAGTTCTGCAGGGCAGTGCCAGGCTTGCTGCTCCTCTGCCCGAGCTCCAGGATTCCTGGGATGTGCTGGCAGCTGGAACTGGGTCAGTGTGTCACACCCAGCCCGGGCATTGCCTCGGGCACAAAACCAGCCCAGGGCTTCCTTTTGTAGGGGCAGGGTGGTTAAAAATGGGCAGGATGGTTAAAAATGGCTCCACAGCCCTGCTTGTTGAGGGTTTTTGTTATCAAAATCTAAGTGGAGCAAGTTGCTGAGAACTCCAGGCTTTCTGTTCTGGCAGGGTTGTGGAAGGAAAACTGGAGTTAGTCCTTGTTAAGGGGTTCTGATGCAGGAATCACCTTTTGGGCAAAGCACTGCAGTAACTGAGGCTCCTGCTTGCTCTGCAAGGTCTCTGATGTCCTTTGCTGTAGGAATAAACACTGTGGGATGCTTTATTTTAACTTCTGCAGTGCTGCTGCCTTGGATTGAGGTGCCATGGGTTAAAACTTGGAATTCCTGTTCACATTCAGCAGCTGAGTCCATATGAAATGCCTTTTATGATACTGAAGTTGTTTTTGAAGGGCTGCCGAAGCCTTGCAGTGCATGCAGTGGATAAAAAAGGGGTTCCTGGGGGTACCTGGACAGGTGAGCCAGGAAGGGACTGGAGTTTCTGGGGTACCTGGGGATTCCTGGGTGTTCCTGGGGTTACCTGTCCAGGTGAGCTGCAGTTCTGCAGGGCAGTGCCAGGCTTGCTGCTCCTCTGCCCGAGCTCCAGGATTCCTGGGATGTGCTGGCAGCTGGAACTGGGTCAGTGTGTCACACCCAGCCCGGGCATTGCCTCGGGCACAAAACCAGCCCAGGGCTTCCTTTTGTAGGGGCAGGGTGGTTAAAAATGGGCAGGATGGTTAAAAATGGGCAGGATGGTTAAAAATGGCTCCACAGCCCTGCTTGTTGAGGGTTTTTGTTATCAAAATCTAAGTGGAGCAAGTTGCTGAGAACTCCAGGCTTTCTGTTCTGGCAGGGTTGTGGAAGGAAAACTGGAGTTAGTCCTTGTTAAGGGGTTCTGATGCAGGAATCACCTTTTGGGCAAAGCACTGCAGTAACTGAGGCTCCTGCTTGCTCTGCAAGGTCTCTGATGTCCTTTGCTGTAGGAATAAACACTGTGGGATGCTTTATTTTAACTTCTGCAGTGCTGCTGCCTTGGATTGAGGTGCCATGGGTTAAAACTTGGAATTCCTGTTCACATTCAGCAGCTGAGTCCATATGAAATGCCTTTTATGATACTGAAGTTGTTTTTGAAGGGCTGCCGAAGCCTTGCAGTGCATGCAGTGGATAAAAAATGCAGCAGAGAGAACTCCTGCCATGCAGCAAA
Source organism: Passer montanus (assembly GCF_014805655.1). Classification (NCBI taxonomy): domain Eukaryota; kingdom Metazoa; phylum Chordata; class Aves; order Passeriformes; family Passeridae; genus Passer; species Passer montanus. The sequence goes on from NW_024357836.1 coordinate 396,627, forward strand.
CTGGGGCTCCTGCAGCCCTTGGGAAGGCTGGGCCTCAGCAGTGCTTCCTGAACTGATTTGTGTGGTTTTAGGGTGAGTTTATCTTGTCTGTGCAGTCCAACTTTGGAGTTTTTGAGGTCCTGATCTGGATTTAGTCAGAAATAACTATTACATGTTAACTGCCTTGCCTCAGGCAATAATAAACTGTTTTAAAGTCATCCAGATTTATTGCTCTTAAATGTAACCACTTTTTTTTTTCTTTTAAATACTGTTTGTGACTAAATAATTTTGTTGTTAGAGAAATGTGTGAGTAACTGTGCACTTCTACAGCAAAGAGGGTGTTTTGGGGGAAAATTTTATTTTCCCTTAATGAGCTGCATATGCTGCTTGATTTCAAGTACAGGAGGATCTGGAATTGTGGAGGAGCAAAATTTAATAGAAAATAACTCTCAATTGTCAAATCCCAAGCACTGTAGGTCTTGATCCCTGTGCTGGATGGGAATTTGTCTCTGTTCCTCTTCCCCAGATATTTCCTCTGTTGTGTTTACTTGGCCTTTATGGAGGATATATAAAACTCAAAGCAATTTGAATGTTAAAAATGTGGTGAATTGAATACATAAATATTTTTGGGGGAAAGGTGTTAGTTTAAATCCTTGCTGTAATTGTACAGTTGTTTAAAACTGGGCTGAGCAACAGCAAACTTCAAACTTAAAAAATTACATTTGTTTATCTAAGTGCTGGAATCTGATTCTTGGGAACAGAGGGGAAGGGAGGAAAGTTGTCTCAGATATCCTTACACCACATAGCCAATATAGTTTTAATAGATATATAAATATATATAGCTTTAGTAATCTATTTTGTGCACAGACCTGTCTTGGAGAAGTTTGTCTGTGGTTCTGCAAAGAGATTTTGGGTAGAGTCTGATCCGTGAGAATGGATGGAAATCAGAGTAATGTGTTGGCTTTGAGGGAAAGGAAGTGGATGGAAATAGAAGAATCTGTCCTTTGTGTTCCAGCCTAATTCATCTAAAAATGCCATTTCAGATAAACACATGAGGTTTCCATTAATATTTGTGTGCAGGACAGTTAAATAATGAATTAAGAGCAAGTTTAAAGGAGGTTTTCACGAGCAGGGCTCTCATTATTGTTGGGGAAATGCCTCAGATACTGAGTGAGGCAGGAGAAGCTCATCCAGGCACGCTGGAAATCTGCATTTTGTTGGTGTCATTTTGTGCCAGGTGTCTGGCACTGGGAGGCTGTGCCCCATTTCCCTGGCAGTGCCCAGCCCTGGGGCCAGAGCCGTGCCAGCTCATCCCCTGGCACAGCAGAGGGACAGCCAGGGGCAGGGCTGAGCCCCTCCAGACTGGGAGACGTCCCCCTGCTCCCAGCTTTGTTTATCCCCTGGAATTCAGGTGTGGGGTTCTGCTCCCTCAGCAGGGCATGGTGCCAGCCTGTGCCCACCTCCTGGGAGCTCACCTGTGTGCTCTGCTGGGGCTGGCAGCATTTCCACGAGCCTTTTAGCCCTTTCCCTGTGTCTTGAGCATTTCCCTGTGTCTTTAGCCCTTTCCATGTGTCTTTAGCATTTTCACGTGGTTTTTTAGCTCTTTCCCAGTGTCTTTAGCCCTTTCCCTGTGTCTTTAGCCCTTTCCATCTGTCTTGAGCATTTCCAAGTGTCTTTTTAGCCCTTTCCAGCACAGCCCCAGGGAAATCCTCGGGGTGGTGTGGGGTCAGGGGTGGGTTTGTTCCAGCTGGAGCTGTCCCAGGGCAGCAGGGTCCCCATCACCTGGGCACAGCTTTACCCTGACACCTGCTGCCTTCTCCAAAGGTGTCTGCAGGAACTCCTGTTGTGGTCAAACTGAGCATGAACTTTGTTTAGCGAGATCAGAAGGGTTTTGTGGTGCTGCTGTGCCCTCAGTGCTGCCAGGTGGATGCTGGCACTCCCACTTTGTGTCCCTGGGCTGGCACTGGGCACAGGATGGGCCCCAGGGCTGCTGCCTAAAGCCACGTTTGATCCCACAGCAGGCACTGTTCAGTCACCCAGGAGAGTGAGCTGGCATTATTGGCTCTGCAGAGATCAATAGTGGGGCAGCAGCAGGAGCTGCTCAGAAATCCCAAACCTTTTCTGGAGGAAGGATTCCCAGTCCTGCCAGTGCTGCAGCAAGCTCGAGTCATGGATCTCAGCTGGGTGTCCTGGGCTTTTTCTCCTCTGTACAAAGGTTTCAGTCAACAGGTGCAGGGTTTCAGTCACAAAAGTGTCTTGGTTCACATCAGTTTTGGAAGGGAAAAGTCTCATGTAAAAGTCATTGAAATTAAAACTCAGTTCTTTGTGTGCACCGAGATCGTCCCTCTGGAGACAAGTTTTTGTGCTTCCTCACAATGGCTGAAAATTAGAAGGTTTTCATAATATTTCAGGTTGTAACTGTCTAACAAAGAAACAGAATGTATCCAGCTGAGAAAAATACCTTCACTCTTCTTTTCAGGAGCTGCTGGGGCTCTGGCTGCAGAATCCTCCTCAGTATGGAGAGAAGGGTTTGTTCCCACCTGGCCTCACCTGCAGCCCTGCAGAAAGGGGCTGGGAGGGGCTCTCAGTGCTCTCAGAACACTCAGATTCTGCTCTGGAACCTTCCAGTGATGCCAGGAGCTCGTTAGGGCACTGCTTAATTGGGGTCATCTCCTGAAAATCCCAGATGAAGCTGAAGCCCTGTCCTGCTGCCTTGGCTGTGTGTCCCGTGTGATGCCAGGAGCTGGGACAGAGCTGGGCACAGGTCCTGGGACAGAGCTGGGCACGGGTCCTGGGACAGAGCTGGGCACGGGTCCTGGGACAGAGCTGGGCACAGACCCTGGGGCAGAGCTGGGCACAGATCCTGGGGCAGAGCTGGGCACAGGTCCTGGGACAGAGCTGGGCACGGGTCCTGGGGCAGAGCTGGGCACAGGTCCTGGGGCAGAGCTGGGCACGGGTCCTGGGGCAGAGCTGGGCACATGTCCTGGGACAGAGCTGGGCACGGGTCCTGGGGCAGAGCTGGCCATGGGTGCTAGGACAGAGCTGGGGACAGGTCCTGGGGCAGAGCTGGGCACAGATCCTGGGACAGAGCTGGGCACGGGTCCTGGGGCAGAGCTGGGCATGGGTCCTGGAGCAGAGGTGGGGACAGACCCTGGGACAGAGCTGGGGACAGGTTCTGGGGCAGAGCTGGGCACGGGTCCTGGAGCAGAGCTGGGGACAGGTCCTGGCACTGCTTTCCCAAAACTGCTGCCATGTAGGAAGCACTTGGGAATGAAATTCTCTTCTCCCCCAGCTTTCCCTGGGCCAGGGTGTTCCCAGCTCCTTGGGGGAAGCTCCCCCATCTCCCTGAGGTCACGGACCTGATTCCCCCCTTCCCATGAGCTCTGTGGCCATTTTATTGTAATAGCTTAATTAGTCTGATTTGCTAAATGTACATTATCTAGGGTGGGTGTTGAAATGCTCTTTAGATGGGACTGCACATTGAAAAATCTCATGTTTTGCTGTCTCTGGACTAAAGAATTCTAGAGTGCCAGGTGATGCTGCTTGTATTTAGGCAGTAGACCTTTTAATTAATTAATTAAGCTTTGCAGGAAGTATTTTTATCCTTTAATTAATTGATTAAGCTTTGCATTAAGTTGTTTTTGATCTTCCTTTCTTACTGGAGCATGTATTTTCACTCTTTGCTCTGAGTTTGTTGACTAAAAATTGGAATTTTGGAAAACTGGAATTTTGTGAGAGAATCTTGAGGGAAGCATGGGCTGGAGGCTGGCTTTGCCTGTTTGTTTTGCCCCTGGTTGTGGGTAGAGCTGCAGGAGCCTCTCAGGAGCAGATGGTGCTGGCAGGGCTCCTGCTCAGGACGGAATTCACTCTGAGCCAGCTCCTCCCGGGATGCTGGCGGGGCTGCCCAGCCCTGGCAGTGCCAGAGCTGCTCCAGAACAGCCCCACCACTCCCAGGAGGCTGTGCCAGCCTTTGCGGTGGCTTCTGTCCCTGTCCCACTCCCACAGCCCCTTTCCCTCCAGCCCAGCCCTGTTTTCCTGGGGGATTGGAGCAAAGCTCTGGCAGATGGGTCCCCAGCTCCCCTGGCTCATCCCAGGGATTTCCTCCTTGTGTTCCTGCAAAACATTTGTGTAGGAAAGCCTTCCCATGGGCACGGATCAATCTGCTGCTTCTCCTCCAGTGCTGACCCTGAAACTGCAGCTTTTGTTCTCAGAAGGCAATTTTTGTTCCTTGTTTGGAAATCTCCTTGGGCAGGGCCACCCTGAAGATGGAGGGGTTGGTTAAAAGGCACTTCTGTTTCCAAACTGCAACGATTCCTGTTGGAGATGGGAAGTGTCTTGGGGTGAAGGGGGTGAAATGGTATTTTTCTCCCTCAATTTGGTATTTCCTGCAATACTGGGATTCATCATTTGATTTTATTCTGGATTGGGTTCTGCATCTCTGGCTCCTGGCTCAGGAAGGGCTTTTCTGCCTGTGAGAAGCTGTGATTTTATGCATAAAACTCCTTTAAAGACTCCTTGGGGAAGAATATAAGACTTGCAGATCCTTGTTTTGAAACAAATGTGCATAAAAGTTACTGTGTAAAATTCTGATGTTTCCTGGCTTCTAAAATTTCACTCAGAACTGTTCATGTGCCTTTGAAATGAAAAGTTTTATGGAGTTAAAATGAAACCTTGGTGCCCTGGGTGTGGAATGTGCCCACTTTAGCTGGTTTTAATTCCGGGAGCTGGGAGCACTGGCTGTGCCACACTCACCCATTCAAACACAGATCTGGAAGTGCTCCCTGCTTCGTTTTGTGTTTTCCTAACACTATGAGTACTTCCAGGAGCGTCTGCAGTACTCCTTGGCTGCTTTGAAATCAGTTTAAACACACTTTAAATGCTTTTTTTGCATGTAAAAGTCTGGCAGGAGCCGTTTTCCTGCAGTTCATCCTGCACAGCCCAGCACTGCCATCTCGTGAGCACTCAGGGTGTGGAGCTGCTGCAGCTCCTCGCATGGAGAACTCCTTTGTGGGGATATTTGCAGCTGAAACGCCTCTAAAACATTTTATTTCCCTTACAGATTTCCAGAATTACCTTAAAAAAGTCTATTTTAAAAACTGTGGTTTCATCCTGAATGGTTTGAGAGTTTGTTTTGGATGTTTTGGAAATGTGCATCTGTATTTCTTGTAAGACTTGCCTGACGCTTTGTTCTATTTATGTACATTGCAAATACAAAGTGTAATGAAGCTACATTTAAAAAAAAATCCTTAATTTTATAACTTTTACTGTAGTCTAGCACACGAAAAAAAAAGCAAAACTGGGGAAAGCTGTTGGGTTTGAACCTAAACAGAAAATGGTGAAGCATTTTGGTAGAAAACTCGTGGGGTGGCAAGCTCTGCACGCTGACAAGCTGAAGGTGGTGAGAAGCTGTTATTTTTGTGACAGGATCCTGATGAGGCACCACTTTCTGTGGTGAGCTGGGGCAGATGCTCTGCCCCTGGTCTATATTTAGCCCCTGTCTGAGCTCTGGGGTGATCCTGGTGTCAGGAGTTCCTGACTGAGTGGGTTTTTGGTTGGGAGCTCCCCATGTCCATGTTAGAGGGTACTTTTACAAACCCCTCCTTGCAGGAGTAGAGGGAGGAAATGAAAAATCTCCCCAGGCTTTTTGTGGAGCTGCCTAGAGCTGGGAGTTAAACACCAAAGGTTTTAAGCAGTGTCTTTTCTGCCCCTTCCCTTCCCGTGTCCCCGTGCAGGACTGGAGCTATGGGGTCGGAACACCCGAGCCCGCAGAACCCTGGCTGCAAGATCATGACCTTCCGGCCCTCGCTGGACGAGTTCCGCGACTTCGGCAGGTTCATCGCCTTCATGGAGTCCCAGGGAGCCCACCGGGCTGGGCTGGCCAAGGTGAGGAGGGCTGGGCTGGCCAAGGTGAGGGCAGGGCTGGCCAGGGTGAGGGCTGGACGAGGGCAGGAGCTGGGCAAGGTGAGGAGCTGGCAGAGGTGAGGAACTGGCCAGGGTGAGGAACTGGCCAGGGTGAGGGATGGCCAAGGTGAGGAACTGGCCATGGTCAGGACTGGGCAAGGTGAGGGATGACCAAGGTGAAGGTTGGCCAAGGTGAGGAGCTGGCCAGGGTGAGGGATGACCAAGGTGAAGGCTGGCCAAGGTGAGGAGCTGGCTTGAGGTAAAGGCTGCTCAGGGAGCTGGAGTTGCCTTCTGAGGGCCCGAGATCTTGTTTGTGTCCATGGAACTGAGCACAGTGTGCTTTTTGGAACGCTGTATCTGGAATCTCTGGTTTGGTTATGGAGGGAGGAAAGGAGAGGAATGTCCTGCACAGGATCATCCAGTGCAGCCCCTGGCCCTGCACAGACACCCCAACAACCCCACCCTGAGCATCCCTGAGGGCAGCCTCAGGGCTGGGACCACTCCCTGGGGAGGCTGGCACTGCCCAGCACCCTCTGGTTATGAGAACTTTCCATGTGAAGCTTCTAAGTTCCAGTACCTGACACGGAACTGCTTGGAAAACTCCAGGACTAAGTGATTAGAAAGGGTATTTCTGTGGCCATGTCAGCACAGGCTGATGGGATCATTTGCTCTGACAAGAACTTGTTAGGAGTGGTGTTTAGCTGGCCTTAATAAAGCACAGTGGAGAAATAAAGCTGTTAGGCATGAAATAATTCTTATTTCTTCTAAAACACAGGTCAATTACTGGGTTTATTGCTGCTCTAAAGAGAGCTGGCTATTGATGAAGAGCTCTCTGTGGAATGTTTCCTTGTCCACTCAAGTGTACAAGCAATTACCTTCCAGGACTCTGCTAGGGAGATTATTTTAATAGAGCTTGTTGGTGACTTCCAGATATTGTAAAGAAATGACTTGTAGGATTAATCTGAGCGTTCCAGGTCAGTTTTGTGTTTCTTGCAGCTGCAGTTCAGAGTCCTGTAGGGGAAGTGGAGCCCCTTGCGCCCCTCAAACCCCCAGCTCCAGTGTCTGTAGCAGTTCCATGTTTTTGTTGTCCCTGCTGCAGGTGATTGCTATGTGATCCTCCTGGAGCCAGGTCTCAATCTCTTGGAGGTCTATAACACATCCAAGATTGCTCAGATACCTTTGGAGGCATAAAAATCAGCAGGATGGCTTCTACTGCAATGCTGGAAACAAAAAGCTTTATTAAAAGGCAAAATAACAAACAGAAGAACCCATGCAGGCGCAGGAGACCTTTGTGCATTACCTCACAAAAACCGTTTCCTTCCTTTGGGCACAGGTGATCCCCCCCAAGGAGTGGAAGCCGCGGCGCACGTACGACGACATCGACGACATGGTGATCCCAGCGCCCATCCAGCAGGTGGTCACGGGCCAGTCGGGGCTCTTCACCCAGTACAACATCCAGAAGAAGCCCATGAGCGTGGGCGAGTACCGGCGCCTGGCCAACAGCGAGAAGTGCGTGCTGCAGGGCTGGGCTGGGCTGGGCAGGGCTGGGCTGGGCTGGGCTGGGCTGGGCTGGGCTGGGCTGGGCTGAGCTGGGCCGGGCTGACCTGAGCTTAGCTGAGCTCTGGGCTGGGCTGGGCTGGGCTGGGCAGGGCCGGGCCGGGCTGGGCCGGGCCGGGCTGGGCTGGGCTGGGCTGCAGGGCTGGGCTGGGCAGGGCCAACAGCGAGAAGTGCGTGCTGCAGGGCAGGGCTGGGCTGGGCCGGGAGCAACCTGGGACAGTGGGAGGTGTCCCTGCCATAGCAGGGTGGCACTGGGTGGGATTTAAGGCCCCTTCCAAGCCAAACCATTCCAGGATAACCAGCTTTGGAGCTTTCCTGGCACCTGAGAGCTGTGGGATAACCTCAGCTCACGTTTCCATGGGCTGGGGATGTGGTGCTGCATGTCCTGTCAGTCAGCCCGCCCCGAGGTGGAAAAGGCAGCAGTTCTGTGGATTAAAGGTGAAATGCACCCTCAGAGCTGCTGTGCTGGCTGCTCCCAGGGCTCTGACACCCTGTGTTCCTGCAGGTACTGCACCCCCCGGCACCAGGACTTCGAGGACCTGGAGCGCAAGTACTGGAAGAACCTCACCTTTGTGTCTCCCATCTATGGGGCTGATATCAGTGGCTCCCTCTATGATGCAGTAAGTCCAGAGCTTCTCCTTTATTTGTTTCAGACACAGACACTGACTTCCTGTTTGTACTTTTCTCATTGAGGAGCAGAATTTCATCAACGTAACCACCCTAAAAAAACCACAGTACCTTTGTGTTTTTCCCCTCATTACAACAGTGGGATTAAGGTTCCCCTGAAATTCGGGATAATAGTCAGTAGAAGCTGTGAAAAGCTGACTTTTAGTAGAAAGATTAGGAAAAGTGTGATTTAAATAAATTCTTTTGCAGACTGTGGCAAAAAATTGTCTATACCTTGGGTTTTGTTTCTTTTTTAAGGGAATAAAATGGACATTCCTGCTGAAGCCCCTTAGAAAGCAAGAAAAAAACAGTATTTCAAGGAAATGGTGCTTCATCAAAAATATTTTTTGATTCTTAACATAAATAATTTGCATTTGGATTTTAAATTATTTACGTTTGGATTTTAAATTATTTGCATTTGGATCTTTTCCTTGTAGGCAGCTCCATTAGGATACAATGCACCTGCACACTGAATTATTTTACAATTCAAATTGTTTAAGCTTTTCCATGGTAAAATTTCATCCTCTGCTTCAAGTAATTCTGTAAATGATAAAGGTTTCTCTCTTCTTACTCTTTTTAGGCAGATAATTTAAATCTCTTCCTCTGTAGTTTTCTTTTGAGTGGGAAGTGGCCTTCTTTGGAGTGCTGTCTGATTGTGTGTGAATGTACGAGTGTCTTTTATTATCAGTATGGTTTAATATGGAATTAATTAGAATAAGCAGAGATATCTGAGGTGCTCAGAGCCATGCGCATCTCAGGGGTGCAGGGGATTTGGTGCTTGGGGGGGAGAATCCCATCCTTTCCTGCTGTGATCAGGGTGGGACACAACCAGCACAGCTGTTCTCAGGTGGTTTCCTGTTTTTACCTGAAGCCCTGAGCTGAGACAGAAGGTTCTGCCCCTTTGGCCACACTGGGGTGTTTCTGATCAGTGGAAGAACATCTGAGAGGAGTGTGCTCTACCCTGGGTGTTCATTACCAGGATAGTTAATTACTGCTGGGGTATTGCACAGTGCAAGAGCCTCTTCAGGGTGCTGGAGCTCCCTCCTGCCTGTGGTCAGAGAGGAGCACCAAAGAACCCTTCCTGGAAGCAGAGAGTGTTCAGCTAATGCAGGTGACACCAGCACCTGCCCCCTGAGGCCTGCAGGGAGCTGAGGGCTGGCATTCCCAGTACAAACCAGTACAAACCATTTCTGTTCCAGGACGTGGATGAGTGGAACATTGGCAACCTGAACACCCTCCTGGACATGGTGGAGCACGAGTGTGGCATCATCATCGAGGGTGTGAACACTCCCTACCTCTACTTTGGGATGTGGAAGACAACTTTTGCTTGGCACACAGAGGACATGGATCTCTACAGCATCAACTACTTGCATTTTGGGGAGCCCAAATCCTGGTGAGTGAGGGCTCTTGGACACCACTGAAATACCCTTTCCCCAGCTCTACCAAATTCCATCAGGTTTACCTAATCTCTCAATTCCCATTTTTTCTCTCCTCTTCCCTCCTAGTTTACATTTAAAAGCAATTTCACTTTCTTTCATGCTGGCTTGCTCAGAGGCCTAATTCCTGACTTGCAGCAGGATTAAGGAGACTTGTTGACATCACGATTAAAACCAGATTTCAGCACTTGGGGATTTTTGCAAACTAATGCACAGGAGAGCAAATGGGGATGGGAATGTGTGGATGCTCCAGAGGCACTGTAATAGTGAAGCACTGTTGTTCTTGCACTGTGCTCTAAGCAGGAAACATCTGTTACTTTCAGATTTCCATTATTTAAATACATAAATATGTTCACAGCTCTAGGGACAAGTTAAGTGAAAAGGTTACTTTTCCATGGTCATTTTTTGGCGTGATGGTAAAGCATTTTTCAACACTGTTGATGCATAGACTCCTTGGAAATAACTCCCCACAAAAACAGTAGAGAGTTAAGGATGAAATAAAGAATGTAGAGAGTCTGGAATAAGTTACCAAGAGCCAATATGCTTCTTTTTAAATCAATTTAAAAGTATAAGTGCAGAGACTCAGCAGCCCAGGGGAGCTTTGCTGAAGATCTTGATGTGACTAATAAATATTGACATTTGCGTGCAAATTAGAGCAGAAATGTCACAGGGAGGCTCTGCTGTCACCGTGCCCTGGCAGTGGCAGACGAGATCCTCCCACCTCTCAGGGCTATGGCTCCCTGGGGGCTCTGGGTGTTGGTGCCTGTGGCACATAAAAGCCTCCAGGAGCCAGGAGGCTGTAAATGAATGGCTCCAGTGCTCTTTTCCAGGCCTGGGAAGGGGTGGAGGGTGGGGCTGACTCTCTGGAACATGAATGGGAATTTTAAAAATTCTTCCAACACGTCGTGAAATCTGTTTCCCAGCATTCCTGGTCCCTGGGCTCTCTGTCCGAGGAGGATTTTGCAGAATCTCTTGTGATACTTCTGGTAAACCAGGTGGAGATCCAGAAATGTGGTTCTGGATTGTGACTGGGGTGTGACTGATCCCAGGAAAAGGTTCTTCCCCCCGAGGCTGCTGGGCACTGCCCAGGGAATGGTCCCAGCCCCAAGGCTGCCAGAGCTCCAGGAGTGTTTGGACACTGCTCTGGGACAGGGTGGGCTTGTTGGGGTGTCTGTGCAGGGCCAGGGGCTGGACAGATGATCCTGTGGCTTTCCAGCTCAGAATATGATGCAGTTTGGATCCTGTCAGTTCTTCCTCCAGAATCCCTTCATTCCAGCCCATTTTCCTGGTGCCATCTCCAGCAGATGGTGCCACAGCCCATGGGAAGCTCCTCATCCCCTTTGCCCATGGAGCTCAGGGAGCCCAGCACAGCCCAGCAGGAGCTCAGGGAGCCCAGCAGGAGCTCAGGGAGCCCAGCACAGCCCAGCAGGAGCTCAGGGAGCCCAGCAGGAGCTCAGGGAGCCCAGCACAGTCCCAGCAGGAGCTCAGGGAGCCCAGCACAGCCCAGCAGGAGCTCAGGGAGCCCAGCACAGCCCAGCACAGCCCAGCAGGAGCTCAGGGAGCCCAGCACAGTCCCAGCAGGCCTGAGCTGCTCCAGGAGGGGTGGCAGCAGCTGATCTGGCTTTGGGTTGGGTTGTTCCATGCCTTCTCCAGCCATCCTGTGTTTGTGGGAGTCACTTCTCTAAAGTGAAGGTTTTGAGGACAGGCCATGTTCAGAGCAGAAGCTTTTCCCTTTCAGTGGAGTTTCCATGGGTGGGTGACAGTGTGTGACACAGGATGGGGTGGCTTGTGGCAGGATGCCACTGCAGGTTTGCCAGGGCCTCCCTGCTCTTCCCTGGAGCATCAGGCAGGAGTTTGCCACTTCCCAAGGCACTCCTTGTTCTGCACCATGACAGCTCCTCTTAAGAGTTCTCCAGCTCTTCTCTGAACAATCCCTGGCTGCAGAGAGTAACGGAATCCCCTTGGAGCAGATCTGGAACTTTCCAGGTACCTGGGCTGTTCTGGCAGTGACTGCAGCTGTCCCAGAGCTCAGCTGGGGGAGCTCTTGGACTGCACTGCTGGAATTCCAGTGCTGCAGCCTGGCTTTGCTCAGGGATGGCTGAAATGTTCGTTCTGTTTTGCTGGCACCACCTCTGTGGAAATTTCCCAGCTTCCTTCATCCTTTTTATAGACTCTGACTCTGACAGTGATCATCTTGGAAGCACCTCAGGGAATAGCAGGAGTGTGGAGAGTTACAAAGTCTACCAGTTTGGGGTTGAGCTCTAAAATAAGAGGCAGAGTTATTGTTTGGCTGTCAGAGATATTTATTCAGTGGAACCAAGGACTCTGTATATTGGTAGTATCTGCCTCAAAATTGCTCGTTAAAAACCATAACTCTTTCTTCATGTCTCCCATAAATTATCTGGGGGTGCTTCTCTCCAGGCTGTAGGAGGGGTGAGGAGCCACCAGCCCTGCTGCCTTCTGAAGGGAAGGGGAGAAAGGAGCTGCTTCCCTCACACACCTCCTTTGAGAAGGTTTTAGGAAAAATCTGTGTTTATTTCACAGAACCCCAGAATTGTTTGGGTTGGAAGTGACCTCTGGGGACCCCCCAGTCCAACCCATGCCAAGGTGGGGTCACCTGGAGCAGGTGACACAGGAATATGTCCAGGTGGGTTTGGGATGTCTCCAGAGAGGGAGGCTCCATGGGCAGCTGGCCCAGAGCTCTGCCACCCTCCATGGAAAGAAATCCTTCCTCAGGTTGGGGTGGAGCACCATCCTGTGACACCTTAGGGGTGTTTGCATGGATTAATGAGGTGTTTGTGTGGATTGCTGAGGTGTTTGTATGGATTGCTGAGGTGTTTGTGTGATTGCTGGGATCCTCTCTCAGCCTTCCCTTCCCCAGACTGTCCAGACCCAGCTCCTGCAGTCCCTGCTCAAGGCAGAGCTGTGGGAAAGCTGAAATTCCTTCTCAGGGAGCTCTGGGTGGAAGTTTGGACCACAAAGAGCCATCTCTGGGTGGCAAAGGAATTGTTCTCCTGGGCTAGGGAGGATCATTACTGAGCATTTTGTGTCTCTCATTTCTGTCTTTGCAATTTTGTGTTTCCCCCCTACCAAAGAGTTGTTTTGGGGCCTGTTGGGATTGCAGGTAAAATCAATGTGTGGCTACACCAGCTGAAAGTGGAGGCTAAAGAGCACCTGCCTGGTGTGACAAGTCTGTGTGAGTGTCCCTGTCACTGCAGAGGTGCCAGCCCCCCCTGGCTGGCTCTGCCTGGCTGCAGCACTCAGGGGCACTGGGATGGATGCACTCCAGAGCTCCTCAGCACCAGGAGGAGCAGCTGGGCAATGAAAGGTCACCCAGTGATGAGGGAAGGCAAAGGGGTAATGGCAGAGAGCCATTTTCCTGTTTGCAGCCTCATTAAATGATTTATCTGTGCCTGTAGATTGCATTTGTTTATTGAGCTCTGCTGCTGTAGCAGGGCTGTTGGTGTTCATCCCACCCTGCCCTGGGCTGGCCTCACCCCTCTCCAGGGGGATTTTCTCTCTGGATGTGCAGTTCCCAGGCACAGGCTCTGCTCCTCACCCTTCTCACACTGCTGCTGTTGCAGCTGGAGATTCAGTCTGACAGCTGGGGCAGGAGGCTTGGGAGGTTTGGCACTTCCTGCAGCACCCGGGGCTGGGAGCACTTGTGTAACCTCATGTGAAGCCCCTCGGGCAGGAGCTGCCAGATCCAGCCTTTCACTTGCTTTTTTCTCAAATTACAGTAAAACGTCCCTCTCGCATTAGGAATTTAATTGCCACCTTTTCACAGTCTCAAACTTTTGAAATAACTGAAATGTATTTAATTCTGCAGCCCTGTATTCAACCTCTGGTGGTGGGAATTTTGGCTGTATCAATTATACATATTGTGTATAATTACCTCATACACTCCTGTGTGAGATCTAAAATTGAGCATATTGTCAAACGGTGCAAGCAGAAACTGATTTCATAATGACAGAAGCAACAAAGCTGAGTGCCAGGCCTCATTCTTCATGGATATTATGGCATTTTATTGAGGAATGGATGTGGCTCAGCCTTTGCAATTCCAAAAGATTATTTTTAGACACTGAGGTGCTCCACCAGCTTCCTTTTATCTCCATCAAGATGTGCAGTCCCTACCTGGAGGCTTCCTGGCGTGGGGAAGTGCTGCAGGAAACTTTGAAGCTGAGTCTTGTGAATTTGCCTGATACACTTCAGGAGTGTAACATCTTGTTTTGTCAATACCACCTGACTGGGTGATACAGTTATTTTTCTTGGATATTTTGTGATCTTGCTGTACAGTAACAGTGTTTGATTTACCTTCCCTGAGTGCTGGTGGGATGTTACACTCTCCCTTCTCCCAGAAACCTCAGGTGTTAAACCAGACTGACACTGAGGAAGGTAATTGATTTTTATAAAATGTCCCTTTTCCCTTATCATGATGGATGTTTAATCCCCTTTAATTAAAACAGGGAGCCAGCTTTAGCTTTTAAGTTATATCATCTCCTCTCCAAAACACTCCCTGGCTGGAAGTGGATCATGCCTAATCTGTTTGACTTTGATATCACAAAGTACACTTTATGCCAGAACAGCAGTTTGTGTGGAATTAAGGACAAATTACCAAAGGAACTTTAAAATAATATGATTAGTTGGAAGCACTGGTCACAGATACAATTACATTCCAGAAACACTTCTGGAATTCTGTCCTGTGAAAGTCTGAGGACTGCAAACCTGAGAGTGCATGGAGTTACCCCTAACCTTTGTTGGTTAAAATATTTTAGAATTTCTGCTTTCTTCCCTCCAGGTGCCCAGCGAGGCTCCCTGCTTGGGGCAATCCAGTCAAGGAGCAGGCAAGGAGGGCAAATCCTTGTGGCTGCCCCTGGATCCCTGGCAGTGCCCAGGGCCAGGCTGGAGCACCTGGGACAGTGGGAGGTGTCCCTGCCATGGCAGGGGTGGCACTGGCTGGGATTTAAGGTCCCTTCCAAGCCAAACCAGTCAGGGGTTCCATGGTTCTCTTGTAACATCTACAGTTTAATGTATTTGTAGTATCTGGCAGTGCTGCTCACCTTTCCTAACAGCCTGTGAGGGGATTCCAGCCAGGACTGGCTGTTCCCTTGGCAGGGATGCTCCAAGGAGCCCTCTCTGGCCTTGGCTGAGAGCCCCTCCTGAAGCAGCAGACCTGGAGTGCTGAGCATCTCCCTGGTTTTGTTTCTCACTCTGCTCTGCAAGAGCTGCAGCTTTCTTTGCTGAACTCTTGTCCTGTCCTCCCCTCAGGACAGGAAATGTTAATCCCTGGAAAACTGCCTTGGAGGAGGAAAATGACCTAATGCAGTCATGGAGCTTAACTCTGCCAGCCTCTCTGCTCATCTGCCGTGCAGGATGCTGCCCCTCACCATCTCTGCCCCTGCTTTAACACCCTTCCAGATGTTCCGTGGGCTCTGCTAACCCCATGGCAGGCAGCTGCCTTCGTGGTGGGTACAGAACTGTGTGGCTGTGGGGGCAGGCCATTGTCCCTCCACCATTCCCTTCCCTCAGGGGCTCTGGAATCTCTGCAGGGGTCAGATGTCACTGCCTGTGCTGCTTGTTGGGCTCTCAGGAGTCCTTGCAGCCTGGAGATGCTGAGATTCCTTAGGCTGCATTAGCTGCAATCACAGCTGAGAGTCACCCTTGAGGGAGCTGATGCTCCACACTGAGAATTTTT
Organism: Passer montanus; assembly: GCF_014805655.1. Lineage (NCBI taxonomy): Eukaryota > Metazoa > Chordata > Aves > Passeriformes > Passeridae > Passer > Passer montanus. The sequence continues at coordinate 411,861 of NW_024357836.1, forward strand.
CTTTTTCTGAGTTTTGCTTTTCCTGTTCCTTGGTGTTAGGGAATCCAGGAGAAGATTCTGCAGCCTCTCCTCCCTCAATCCCCAAGGTCTGCATCATCTTCCATGGGAAATGTGTGAGGTGTTCGTGCTCCTAAAAGTGATCCAGGCCTGGCAGCAGAGGTTTGGAGGCTTTTTGGGTGGAGTGGGGAGAAAGGAGAAGCAGGGAAGGCCATTTGGCTGTGGTGGCAGCTCCTCACAGCTCCCAGATTTCCTTCCTGCCTCTGCTGTCCCATGTAATCTGTTTTACAGCTCTGCTGTTTTGGATGGAGAAAGAGCAGAATTTATGGTGATGGTTGATTTATAGATTAACTGCAACACCATTTGCTCTCAGGCAGATTTGGCAGAGCAAGACCCTTTTCTGTTGATAAAAGGGAGAGAGAAAGGAACAGGGATATTCATTAAAAGGGATAAAAGGAAAGTGAGATAAAGTATGGCCAGGCAGAACAGCTTTTCACTCTCCTGACTTTTCTAAAATGAAGGTGAAATCTGCTTTGGAATGGGCTTTCTGCACTGTGGGTTTGCTGGGAATGCATGGCGGGAGGGATGAGTTGAGATGCAGAGCTGTGTCCCCTGTAGTTCCCTGATAACTGAGAGCAGAGTCATTAATCCAGCCCTGCAAGCCTGCAGTCATTAGTTAATCAACACCAACACTCCCAGCCCAGCTCCCCGTCCTGGAGAGCTGTGGGAGAAGGATGAGGGGGTCCCTCAGGAAGGGGACAGTGCTCACTGCTGGTTTGCTTTCAGAATCCATGGGGTCACCACGTTGTCCAGGGCCTGAATGAGCTCTGCCTTGGATTATCTTCCCAATCAGGTGCTGCAACTGGAATAGTGGAGATTTCTCTTTTTAATAGACTCAGGTTTTTGTGGTATTTCATTAGGCTGTTGTAGACAGATTATTTAAAGGTCATTTTTCTGCTGCACAGGAGGCACAGGATTTGGGGAGTTAGGACTCAAGTATTGCCTTTGTTCATTCACCCTCATCTAACAGAGAGAAAATGCCATGGAGGTCAAGCCAGCCTCTGGGATGATGGAATCAGCTGTGGGACTTCTCTGAGGAGGCACAGATGGATTGATCTCAGCCTCAGCACCCCTTTCACTCAGCTCCCTGCTGTTTGTGCTGCCCCTCCAGAGCCCTCTTTGGATTTTATTCTCACCTAAACCTGCTGCAAAAGGCATGGAATTATTTTGTGCTTTGCTGCCATTTCACTTTTCAGTCTGTGCATTTTATGTCCCTCTTTACTGAGCCTGTTCCGGTGGTTGAAATTAGAAATCTTAGAGGTTGAGGTTCATCTGTGAGTTATTGTACCTGACCCAGCAAAGAGGAGACCCTTCCCACCTCTGCTTCCTCTTGGCACTTTCCAGAATGATTCTGGCAGGAGGAGGTGCTGCCCTGGGGTCACATCCCATCCCCAGCAGCATCCTGGGGTGTCCCTGCTGGACTGACAGAAGCAGCTCTTTGATCCAGGAAGGCTCCAACCCATTCCTGCCTTCTGACAGTGTCTGCTCAGAGCTCAGGCCTGGTTTGAAATGAAGATCTATGGAAGTCTGACAGGATCACAGATTGGTTTAATAACAGAAGCTTTTGAGCAGAGCACTGAGGCTGGAGGGAGGGAGATGTGCTTCCATGCTCCATCTCACTCCTTCAGCCTGAGCTGACTCCCCTGGGACAAGGAGCCTGCAGATTCCAGCCTGGCACAGGGCTGCAGGCAGGGCTTGGGAAGGCTGGGAGGGAGCAGGAGTGGTGCTGCAGAGCTTTGTCTTTATTCACATTTTGTTAACACGTTGGCAGAAATCAGCGGGGATTTTTTTTTTTCTTTACTCAGCAGGGAAAATTGTCGAGGGGTGATGCCAAGTGCAGCACAAGTGAGGTTTAAAATAAGAGGAGCCCGTAGTAATGACAGCACTTAAATAGCACTCGGTGCTGTCTGAGAGCTGTGCACTCGTTAACCCCTTCATGTCCCAAGGAATAAATGTGCTGGGTTTGCATCCACTTCATTTCCAACTGCCCAATCAGCCACACAAAGGGGATCAAACAGGAGAAATAAAGGAAACTTTACAAACTGTGTCAGTGATCTTTATCAAATCTCAGCTACAACACTTGTGGCTTTGATGCTGACAAGAACACAGCTCTCACTTCAAAGCAGTTGTAGTTGGGAACGGTGCAGTTTGATGGATGAGGAGCATTAAACCTTTGGAATGCTGGATTTTTTTCTCCTCAGAAAAGAAAAGAGTGTGTGTGTGTAGAGGCATTGCACCTCTAGCACAAGGGGTTTCCTCATCTCAGAATATCTTTCATTACTCATGAGCAAATTCCTTTTGTTCTGCTGGAGGCAATTACCCTGTTTTTTTCAGGAACACGTGTTGCTGTGCCCGGTGAGGGAGGCAGCTCACACAGGTCACTTGGTACAAGGCACAGATAGCTCTGATCTCCCCTGGTTACCTTTTTTCTCCTTGTTCCTGGAGCTGAAATGAGCTATTATTTTAGAATACAGGCTCTTTGAAGCATAATCTTTGCTTTTCTTTCTATTTGTATGGTATCCACTACAAAAACAACCAGTAATTAATAATCTGATTGCCAGTTTAGGGAAATAAATCTGATGTGAACAGGTTCTTCCAAACAAATAACGGGGAATGGCAAGGGGATGAATATTGTAGTCATTCATCTCTGTTGAGTTGTGTACTAATTATCTTCTTGGCTAAACTGAATGAGTAAATGACTTCATAATGTTTTTCCCCAAACACCTTTTCTTAGTGAAATGGCTCCTTCATGCTGCTCATTCACTGCAGGCAGAGGCAGGCTGTGGGTTATTTTTACATGTGGAGGGAGAGACTCCAATGTGCTCTGCAATTTTGTGCTTTGTGCCTGGCACTTGTGCTGTGGAGCTGACTGGACTGGGGCACTGAGAGTCCTTCCAAGAGCAGATGGTTGTTCACATTAAATTCTCTGCTTTTAAAAAAATGTATTTGAAAATTGCATTTGGAGTTCTGGAAAAATCTCCTCTTTGTGTTCGTTGGGTCGGGGTTAGTGAATCACAGTGAAAGTAGCCCAGTGTGCTAATCTTGGAGCTCAGTTGTACCTCTTGAAAATTCATATTGCTTTAAAATCAGAATTTTAAAAAGCTCCTGTCTAATGTCACTTCTTGAAACTAATGGCTCTTTAATCCTATTTCTAGCTCAAGGCAACTCTGAGGGTTGGAGAGTCTTTCAGAAGTGCATGATTGGCACAAGTTAGGCTTGACTCTAATCTTCCAATACTCAATCTCCAGGGATTTGATCCCAGCTTCAGAGTAACCTGAGATATTCTGCCCACCCTTATTGGAAAACAAATGGAGAGTTTGCAGTCACAACTTCAGTTTCTTTGGGGAAGGAGGAAGTTTTTCATCCTGCTGTTCTGTTGGCAGCAAAATCGCTGCCATTTCTTCATATTCTGGGTAATGAGGAAGTTCTGTGTGTGGAAAGGGATTGTCTGCAGTGAAATGGGCCCTGTGGGTGAGTGCTGGGTGTCTTTGGTGGTGCCCAGGCCCTTCTGAGCAGGTTTGCTCTGATTTTCTGCCTGTGCTGCTTCTCCAGGGGTTGCATTGAGCAGCTGTGGGAGGCAGGTGGGTTTGGGCTTGTGATTTGCTCCTATCATTACCTATTTACTCCTAATTATGGCTTTTGGAGTTGATACTCCCCAGCCTCTGTGTTTATCTCTCACTCTAGGTGTATTTCAATAAAAATGTCATTATTTGAAATCATTGACACTGCTGGTTAAAGATACTGAATTCCATCACCCATTGTCCTAGGAAGTGATCCATTCAAGATAAACCTGCAGGCACTTGATAAAGGCTCTTTCCTGGGAACAAGGAGCTCTCTGCTCCCTGTGTGATTTTATCTCCAGGCAGGCTTTGCAGTGCTGATGGGAGGGAGCCACAGCAGAAGGGGAGAGGAGAGGGACGCCAGGGATTCTCCTTTCCTGACCAGGATCTTGAGAAGGGAAATGGGAGATTTCCAGCCCATTCAGCGTGGGCCAACCTCGGATTTAATGAGTAGAAGAAGAAAGGAAGTTGATTTCAGTATTTTAACAAACTGTTGGGAGAGAGGGATTGAGGGAGGTTAATTATGGAGGAGGGTAAAGGTGAAGAGAGGTGACCGTGGAAGGGAGGTGACCAACAAAGGAACAACCTGTTCTTCTTGTTGAATTACCTTTTTTCTTTTCTCATACAGGCAAAACAGCTTAAAAATAGAGTTGCACAGCAGGATCCCTGTGTGTCCCTTCCAGCTCAGGATATTCTGGGAGATTCTAGCATGGAAACCCCCACTTCTACCCTGAGCTGTGCTCTGACACAGTGAGGAGATGTTGTTTAAAGTTTTACCTTGTAGAAAAATGAGGCCTCAGGAGCAGGATGTGAACTTTGCAGGGAGGGACCACCCTGTGCTAATGCTGGTTCTTAATGCTTCTGTTGGGTGATAAATATTCCTGATGGACCAAGGGGTTTTCTTTGGAGGCTTTGCTCCTGCCATGGGGGTAAAGATGTTGAAGGTCAGGGTTCAGATTCTGGGTTTATGGGCACCCTTTGCCTTACAGAGACTGAAATAGCAGCTTTTCATTCTGCCTGTCGTGGCTGAGAGCAGGTTGGCATTTGAATCTTAAAGGGTCACTGTTCTTGGCACAATTAAATCTGCTTTGAAGACAGATAACTCAGCCCAGCTTGACACGTTGGCCTGGACATTTGAAATGTGCTGCTCCCGTTCTGTTTCTGTTCCTTATTCCATAATTATGGTGTGTTAAACTGTGTGGGGCCTGCTTGGGCAGACCTTGTGCAGACACTGTGAAATTGAGTTTCTTACCTTCTCCCAGGAATGGCACTGAAGTGACATTTCCAGAGTCTTGTGGTTGAACCTCCCCCTGCCCATGGAGCCCAGGCTCCCAGAGAGTGGGGTGTGGGATTTGTGAACTAATCACTGCTTAATTGCTCTGTGTTGGTGCAAGAGAGTGTAAATGAGGTGTGGAACAAGGCAAAAACTCTGGGAGTGACAGCTGGGGTGGGAAAAGGTCTTGGAAGCTTTGGGGGAAGGGACAGGAGGATGGTCTGGTCCTCTGCCAAAGGTAGGGATGGCTTCAGGTGAGAAAAATTCCTCTTAAACAAGCAGAAAACAGCTGTGAGCAGGCTTTGCTGTGGATGAAGTTTTAGGTTTTTGGCCATTCTGGAAGCCAAAATGAGCTTGACTCCCTTTGAGGAAGCAGCAGGGAGGGGAGAACCTGGGACTGGGAGGTCCCTGAGGAGCACCTGGTGCTGGAAGCTGCTCATGAATTCCCTGTTACATCATCCTTGGTGGCCCCAAAGGTGTCCCTGCATCCCAGGATGGCCCGAATGCTCCTTTTTACTGACACACTTGTTTAATTCTTAATTCACAAGACATTTGCTTATTTATTCTCATTGTTCCTGATAATAATTCTAAACCATTAGAGGGGAAAATTGTATTCAGAAATGCTGTTTCACACTTTATTTGTTTGATGATTTAGAGCGATAGAAAATAGCACATTTACTGGCTTTTATAGTCTGATAATTATCCACATCCATCAAGCCCCATTCCAGGGGAATAAACAAAACACCAAGAAAATTACTCTATTAATGGTATCCTGTGATGGCAAATAGGACAGACCTCTCTTCTGTGTTTAGGATAGAGAGGGGACTGTCCAGTTAAACTCATGTTGGGAAGGAATTCCTCCCTGGCAGGGCGGGCAGGCCCTGGCACAGGGTGCCCAGAGCAGGTGTGGCTGCCCCTGGATCCCTGGCAGTGCCCAAGGCCAGGCTGGGCAGGGCTGGGAGCAGCCTGGGACAGTGGGAGGTGTCCCTGCCATGGCAGGGGTAGAAATGGATATTTAAGATCTCTTCCAAGCCAAACCATTTTGGGATTCCATGATTCCATATTAACAAAAGCAAGCCACCACTCCAGGAAGAAAATTTTCTAACTCATTTATAGCTTTGGGGCAAAACCTGTTGGACTTGTGATTCTGACTCAAGAACTCAGAAAATTGCATGGAAGTAGAGATCAGAAGTGCTGGAATTAGGTTTCAAGAAATAAGTTTGGAAGCTGAGAGAGTTTCCCACAGAACAGCAAGTTCTAGATGTGTACAAGTGGTACTTGATCCACTTCAGGGATTTTCTGTTGTTTTGGTGGAAAGTAGAAAAAGGTAATTTAAAAGGCTCACTATATTACTTTCAGGTTGTTGACTTGGGGGTAAGATGACATTTGAGTCTGAGAACTATAACTTTTTTTATCTCGAGCTGTTTTTTCTTTCCCCATTGTGTAAATCTCCTGCTCCCTGGCAGAGCAGCAGCACATTTTTCCTGCTGGAATCCCCAAACTGCTGAGTGGCAGAGTTTTGGGTGCAGCCTGGCCCTTTGTCTTGGTCACTCTGTGCAAGGCTGGAGGGAGGATTGCCTGCCCAGTGCCTTGGGGGTTTGATTTATCTCCCCCAGCTGCTGCTTTGGCTCTGTGGCCATCAGTGTCCCTTGTCCTGGGGCCAGGCTGGGCCAGAGGGGCACATCCAGCTCGGTGTTCCCAGCACTGGGGGCTCTTGGAGCCATGCCTGAAGAAAGGAAATCATTTGATGTTTTTTACCTGTGGAATGGAGGTTTTGCAGCTCAGCTGAGCTGAGCTGAGCTGAGCTGAGCTGTGGGGATGGTGCCCAGCTGAGCTGAGGGACACCAGGACTGCTGGGTCACCAGTGGCACCCAGAGCCAGCCCTTGCTGGGTGCTCATGGCTCAGTGACTGCACCCCTTGGACTGCAGCAATTTTTAATCTTTCCATTGCTGTTCTGCCTCGTAATCAATCATTTTGTGTGTAGATGGAGCTCAATCTGTGCCATACGTGCAGGAGCCTTCTGTTTCTCTTCCTGGTTTTAAATAGCAGCCCAAATTCTGTCTTTATTGCCTATCTTTATGTAAATCAGTCAGATTTGTGAGCATAACTTAAAGCAGAATTTGACCTACTTTTAATTCTCTTCTGCAGTTAATATTTTGAATTCCTAAGAATAAATGCAGAGGGATGTGTAGGCTCTGCTTCCTAAAGACTGGCCCAAAGAAAAAAGTTAATTTCTAAAATTGGAGTCAGCTATTACCATTCTGTGCTGGGGTATTTTGATTTGTATATTATTACATATAGTTCTTTTTTATAAGCTGGAAATTCCTCTTCTCTGGCTGGTTTCTATCCAAGCAAGTCTTTTTTCTTTGTCTCTCCATGGGCTGTTCTCTGAAGCCTCACTTGGCTTTTTGCAGGCTGCAGTTTCAGATAACACAATAACTGTGTTCCAATGTATTAAACTTTTAACATCCTCAAGATTCAATTAATCTTATCTTTACAACTCCCAATTACAGGCACTAATTAAGTGAAGGTTGCATTGTAGACTGGGGATATTACATTAATCATCAGCAGCCTTGTAGCCATAAATTAGTTCTTTCCCAATCCTTCAGCATTTTTCCCAGAAGGAATGGAATGTCTCATTTCCCTGTTTTAAGGGACATTAATCCCACAAAGGAGCTTTGGATCGGGATTAGTTTTATCACATTTATGTAAGTGATGAATGGTCTTTGTAAAATAAAAGCCACTAGCTTTGTCCCAGACAAATGAAATTGAATTGTTTGATAATTATGCAATTTAAGGCACTGTCAAACTTTGGTCAGGGAATGTTGGGAGTCCATTGCTGCATTTATTATTTTACAAGATTAGGTGCTACATAGTGTTTTACCTTAAATTTTTTCCAAGCCATCAGTTCAAATCAGCTTAGTGCCTAAAGCCTGGAGGCCCCTGGGTGGGATTTGTGTGCTGTCACCCCCTGCCAGGCCAGCCCAGGTGTGTTTGATTTCCTGGCACAGAAAATGCAGAATTTGTCTGGCTGAAACCCCCCAAATTCAGGTGCATTCTGAGCCCCCAGCCCGGGAGGGGCAGTGCTGGGCTCCTGTTGCTGAGTCCCCTCCTGCAATATCCTGATCCCAGCGTGGGATAATGAGAAGGATGGGTTTGACATCTTTACTGGAAATAGCAAAAATAATGCATTTTTTATTATTCACTTTGAAGAGAAGTTATAGCTGGCAATAAATGCCATTCCCACAGATGTAAATTCTCAGAATTCTCTGTCACAAGAAGCAGGGAGAGCTGTATTTAATTTGCTGCAGAATGTAACCAACGATTTACAAATTTCCATTGGCAATATTATTGTGTGTCATCATGTTAAACACGTTTAAATGTGTCCTGGTATTCAGTTCCCTTCTTATAACCTGAACACATAAATCTTTGTCACCTGGGCTTTGCTCCTGAGAATATTGTGAACCTCAAAGCACTAAGAGAACTAAGAGCTTTTGGGAAGAAAAAGCCATTTGAAACTTCCCTGGTGTTTGTACGTGCTGGGCACACCCAGCCCTGTGTCTGGGACCTGAGGGACACTTGATTGTTTTTCCAGAATTACATTCAATAATTTGCACTCCAAAAAAATTCCACTCAAATTCTTTTGCACTTTACTGACCCCAAATCTAAGAAAACTGTCTTTAGGAAGTGTAGAAGTTGTTCCCTACACCCTTTAATGATGTTTTCATCAGCAGACCCTGCATTTTCAGGGTCACCTCATAAAGAAAATTATTGAACACTTGAATTCCATTATTTCACATCAGACAATAAAATCCAGCGGGGCATCAGGATTGAGCTATGAGTGCTTGAGCTGTGCTGAAGAATATTTACTTTTTTGAATAAAATGAAAGCTGTTTGCACAGAAGAAGGTTTATTCTTTTCCAAAGCACACAGACCCTCCTTCACACCTTTTCAGCCCATCTGTTTCTTGCTTATTAATATTTAGCACAGTTTTATTTTGCAGCTATTTTCCCCACGGAGAACACACCTGCTGTTCCCTGCACTCAGTTATTTCTGGGGTTTCCAGTGCTGTATCATCACTTTGTCTTCTCCATTTCCCTTCTACCTGGTGAAATCTTGTGGTGCTGTTTGAGAAAATGCCAGGAAAACCCACACTTCATGTAACATGTCTGAGGACTGTTATTAAATGCTGATTTTCCCATGGATTGTGTGTTACTGATGCCTTTCAGACATACAGAATGTTGGTTTCATTGCCAGCCATTGTGTGCTGTGCTGAGGGTTGTTGCCCCTCTTGTTCCTAGCCTTTTCCCCTCACTGTTTTTCCACCAAAAATTGATATTTTGCTTTCTGTCTGTTCTGTTCCCTCCTGCCAGGTATGCCATTCCCCCGGAGCACGGCAAGAGGCTGGAACGCCTGGCAAAAGGTGAGCCCTGGCTCTGGGCTGGGCTCAGGAAGGACTGGCACCAACTGAGCCTGCTGGGCTGCTTGAGGAACCTGCTGGGCTGGGGAGCAGCTTCAGAGCCAGAGAACTTGTCAGGGAATTTCTCTTCCACCTCTTCCCTCCAAGCCCCAGGCTCCTGGCACGGCCTGACCTGAACTAAACTGAACTAAACCTGACCTGAACTAAGATTCCTTAAAAAAAAACTTGGATTTTGAGGCATTGAGGCCAAACCCTCCCAGCTCTGGGCAATGGGTTTAATCCACAAGGGTTTGGGTTGGAAAGGACCCTAAAAATCCTTTCACTGCACCCTGCCAGGGGAAGGGGCACCTTGCACTGGACCAGGAATGCTGCCAGGGATGGGGCAGCCACAGCCTGTTCCAGTGTCTCACCACCTCACAACTGACATTTTCTGGCTGATATTGAACCTAAATTTCCCCTCTTCCTGTTTGTAGCCATTGCTCCTTTACCCTATAAATACACTCTGTATTTGGTGGTTTTCTTTTTATTTTAACCTCACCCTCCTTTATTTTTCAGTGCCATAAAGTTCATATTAAAAAGAGAGAAAAAATGAAAGGGAGGGAAAAATAAAAGGAAGATGGAAGTGGGGGGAAGGGAGAGTTACTTTGAGCTGTGGCAAACTCCCACCACTCAAGCTTCAGGGAAGATGTCTGGCTGCAGAAGTGGATATCTTTTAATTTGTTGGTGTTGTTTCTATTTTTGTTCACTTGCAAATGTTCAAGGAGCTGCCCAGCTAAAAAAAACTGCTGGCCCAGAATAATTAGCTCCAAATCTCTGTGGTTTATCTCCAGTGAGGCAAGTGGGGTGGTTTAAATCTGGTGGTGGAGGTAGGAGCAGGCAGGAAATCTGGAAAGTTCTGCTCTGATGCAAAAGAAAAGAACTTCTAATGCTGATTTCCCAGAAAACAGGAAAATTCCTGTACTGCCTTTCCCTGCTCAGCACACTCCAGAGTGTTGAGGGGAGCAGCTGATTGTGTGGGGTAAATGCAGAATAAGTGGGGATGAGTGTCCTGGGGCTTGGTTCTCCTGGGCACTGAGCTCCATGATCCCTAAATACAAATATCACTGGAAATGGCTGCTCAAAAATGTTGCATTTCAAAGCTACAGCTCAGTAATTTGCCAGGCTTTAATAGATGAAAAAAGTAATTTTTATAAGAAGTCAATCAATCAGATGACTTGTGTTCTGCAGACTCTGAAATACCACTCCAAGTCTGACAGGAGCAATAATAAGTTTCTTGCTGTTTGTAACTAATTTTTACGGATGATCAATTTTGAGGCACAGAGATGGTTTGTGCTGTAAAACCAGGAGCAAATTATCAATGATCTGGTCTTTATTTTAGTTTCCTGTCTCTTGAAGCTGGGTGGGTGATGATTTAACTCTGCAAAGAGCCAAAATTGCTGCCTGGCCATTCCCCTGTCCTGTGCATCAGTGGGGAGAAGTTTACCATGGAGAAATGAGTGTGCAATTAATATGGAAAATGAATAGCTGAGCTGTAAATGGGCTCACTGGGAGAGCCATGGAGCCCATGGAGAGAATGTTAATGTGTTGCCATGTTATTGGTGCTAATCACTTAAAATGTGCTTCTTTATTAGTGGCTTTAATGAGAGCCACTTAAACTGTGCATTAAAAAGAGGAACTGCAGAGAGGGACGACAGGCTGGGTAGCAGACAGTCATAATTTGAATTGAAATGCTTTTAGTACAAAAATATAAGTAAACCTGGAATCCAGTAATCCTTTTGACTTTCTGAAACCCCTTCCATTATGTCTCATCAATTAGTTTTGGTTCCAGAGCTTGGGTTATTTGTTTTCCTGAGCTGTGATGGGTTTGAGTCCCTACAAACACACAATTTGTTATGGAATCAGCCACTTGGAGGGAAAGGCATGATCATGAGGAAAATTGGGTTCCATTGGCCGAGCTGCCTTTGAGGGGTTTGGGCAGTGTTTATCACCGTTTTAGTTTTCTTAATGATTTGTGGTTTGTTTTAATAACTCAGTGGCAGAATTTAACACTTAGGGGTGTTGAGGTGCTGACTGGGTCAGGTCCTGCTGCCTCTGCCACTTGTTGGTGCCCACTGTGAACGTGTCCCTCGTGCCACTGCCTGGGATGGACACCTTTCCTTTCCCTCAGTGTTACCATTTTTTTCCTTTAGGCAGTGGTGTGTAGGGCAGATTGATGTGGAGTCTAGCAGATTGTATTGTTCTCAAGGACAGTCCTGTAGTGATGCTCCTCCTCTGAATGTCTCCACAGGATTTTTCCCAGGAAGCTCTCAGGGATGTGATGCTTTCCTCCGTCACAAGATGACCCTCATTTCTCCCTCCATCCTGAAGAAGTATGGGATTCCCTTTGACAGGGTAGGTCCTGCAGGCTGTCCCTGCACAGCTCCTCTCTCCTGAGGAGCCAATCCACCAGAGCCACGGGGGAAATTGGCTTCATTTCCAAGGCATCGTTGTGCTGAGTTCAAACCTGGGGTTCAAACCAGCTCTGCTGCAAAAGGAGGGCTTGGGCTTTGCCTGGGGCACTGGAGAGGAGAAAAGCTGTCACTGAACAAGCTCTGGCAATTTGGGAACCTCTCAGGTAGAGAGGCATGAGCTGATAAGGATGTTCTGGCTCATCAAGGGGCAGCAAAACCCTGCTGGTGATTCAGAAACATTTTTTATTTTCTCATGGATCCAGTGTGACCCAGAGTGGAGCTGGCTGTGCTGGTTCCCTGTTGTGTAAGTGTTCATGCTGCTCTAAGCCTGGAAGGATCCCTGCAGCTCTTAAGCCCTGATTTGAAAAGAGGGGTCATGTTTATTTGGTATGATCGTTTTAATGTGCTTATTCTTAAAGTCTTGTGGCAAGAAGTAAATCTCCTCAGCCAGGGGTGGTTACAGGGATTTGTATCTGTGCAGAATCACTCAAACTGCTGCTGCTGCTGAGCTCCAGCACACAGAGCCAGAGCTGCCTGTGGATGTGGGAAGTGTCAGAGGCCTGCTCCAAAATGGTTTCATGGAATCATGGAGTGGGAAGGGACCTTCAATCCCCAACAGTCCCACCCCTGCCATGGGCAGGGACACCTTCCACTGTCCCAAACTCCAAACCCTGTCCTGAAGCAGTGGCTGTTGGAGGAGGATCACTGTTATTCACAAACAGGGGACAAGTGCCATTTTTCCTGAGGAGCAGAGATAGGATCCCTTCATCCAAATCCTTGGCAGATTTCAATGAAGTTGAAATAGGCAGCATTTATAAATCTCTATAATGCTGTTCTGGAAAAAAAAAGAAACAGATCAATACTAGGGCTTTTTAATAATTAAAAATGTGTATTTCTGTAATCTCCTATTGATTTCTCCATTTATTCCTCAAGAGCTTGCAGAAGTCAGTAAATTTGGGGCTTTCTTCATGAGTGGCAGTTTGTGCTGGCTTTCCTTCAATAGTTATTACTTTTCTGCATGGCCTATCCATCATCTGGAGTGTTTTCTAATTTATTGTGGGATAATGTTGACAGCAGTGCCATGGATGATGTGGGCTTGAAATGGAGACACCAGGATGTGCATTCACTGACAGAAACATCATCTCTTCATCTCTGGAGCCAGCACTGCTGGGGTTTGTGGAGGGGATGATGCAGGCTGCTCCAGGGGCTGGCTGCAGCTGGACTTCAGCACCTCCTGCTGAAATCCTGCACAAGCTTCTTGTGTATCACAAGCTTTTATTCCCTCTTTCTTCAATTATTCTTCTAGTGTTAATGACATCGGCAAGTTCAGAGGGAGGGAGGGAGAAGTGTTTGAACTTCTGTGTGTTTACATTTTGCATTTGGCCCCATCCCTGTGTTTGGAAGTGCAGTGCCCTGGAGTCTCTGTGGGCTCAGAGCTGCTGGGGTGTGGGCTGTGGCTGTGGGAAGGAATCCAAGCAGAATTCTTGGCCTGTGACAGCTGTGAGAGCTCTGTCAGCACTGCTGGAAGGACAGGGAAGGTCAAGCTTTGCCTCTTCCATACCCTGTGGAGGGGAGGAGCTGCTGCATGAGGGGCAGCTGGGCTGGGAGCTGCTCCTGTGGTTCAGGCCATGCTCTTAACAATTAAACTTCTTTTTTTCCCAATGGTTTTTCTGGTCAAGATATGAAAAGGGTTGTTTTTTTTTTAAGCATCAAGATTGATTTGCCTCTGGTTCTAGCTGTGATCTGTAGAGTTCAACCCTTATTAATAATGCCCATAATGCTTATTGTTACTTTAATTTCATTAAAGTCGAGTCACAGGGTGGTTTCTGGTGAAGGGGACATTAAAGCTCATCCTGTGCCACCCCTGCCATGCAGAGGGACTGTTAGGAGGGAAATCCAGAGCTCTTGGGGGTGGGAATGAAGGTTTGGAGCTGCCACGAGCCAAAGTGGTCACATCAGAGATTTATTGATCTTTTGGAATGTTGCAGCCTGAGACCCCTTTGTAACTGGAGCAGGTATAAATAGTTCAGTTATGTGACCCCTTCCCATCCACTGTTCTGAGTTTTTCCCTTAAGAGAAATCCTTGAGTATCCCTGCAGTTCACCAGGAATGTTCCAGCTCAGCCCAGAGCTGCCCATGGCTGCTCTGCCTCCAGTGGGAAGGGATTTCATCAGTGGGGTTTTTAATGAGTCTTTATTCTCAAGCTGCTGCATTAAGTGACCTGTGGGGTGTCTCCTCCTTTTTGCTGTGGTTTCAGATCACCCAGGAGGCCGGGGAGTTCATGATCACATTTCCCTATGGGTACCACGCTGGCTTCAATCACGGCTTCAACTGCGCCGAGTCCACCAACTTCGCCACCCTGCGCTGGATCGACTACGGCAAGATGGCAACACAGGTGGGCAGGGGCTGGGCAGCTCCTGGGGCACCCAGCAGTGCCCCTCGGCTGTCCTTGTGCCTGAGGAGAGCATGGAAGATGCCTGAGGAGAGCACGGAAAATGCCTCTGCTCTGGGAGGTGCTCTCTCACTGTCCCACGTCGCTGGTTTTGCCTCTCGATAATTTGTTTTCACAGAATTCACAGAGTTCACAGAGTTCACAGAGTTCACAGAGTTCACAGAATTCACAGAGTTCACAGAACTCACAGAATCACTGGGTTGGAAGAGACCCTAAAGGTCATTGAGTCCAACCCAGCCCCAACAGCCCAACTGAGCCCTGGCACCCAGTGCCACATGCAGGCTTTGTTAAACACCCCCAGGGATGGTGACTGCGCCACCTCCCCAGGAAAACCATTCCAATACTTTAGCATTCTTTCCATAAAACACTTTTTCCCAATATCCAACCTATATTTCCCTTCGTGTAGCTTGAGGCTGTGTCCTCTGGTTCTGTCAGTTCCTGGAGAAAGAGCCCAGCCCCAGCTGAGCACAGCCACCTTTCAGGAGCTGCAGAGTGCTCAGGTCACTCTGAGTCTGCTTTTCTCCAGGCTGAGCACCCCCAGCTCCATTTTATTCTGAGGGTGCAGGAATGGCTTTCTCAAGTGTTGCATTCAGGTTCTGAACAGGTTGTTTTGGTAATGGTAAGTTGGAATTAGTTTTCTGGTGCATCCAAACTGCATTTCACAGTGAATAAGGTGACTGATGTGACTGAGCACAACTCATTAGGTACACACTGGAGGGGAAGGAATAAGCTGGAAATACTTTTAAGCTTTAATAACACTATGGTAATAACACTGAAAATACCTGAATTCCTCTAATCTGTGCACTCAGTTAAGTTTGGAGAGTTCTGTTTGTCTGGTTATTTCTCGTTAGGGCAGATTCCTGGTGTACTTTGGTTTGTGGCAGCACTCCTGGTTTGAAGTCTGCAGAATAACTGACCAGCAAAGCTCATTCAGTAGAATCTGGGAAGTTTTGCCTTGGGCAGGGACACCTTCCACCATCCCAGGTTGCTCCAAGCCCTGTCCAGCCTGGCCTTGGACACTTCCAGGGATGGGTCAGACATTTGGATTTGTTCTGGAGTTAAAGGGATGGTAAGAAAAACCTTAAACTGCAAGAGACCTCAAATCAGTGTCAGGTGTCTGAAGCTCAAAAATAGCCAAGCAGTCTTGGTTTAAAAATGTAAAAAGTGGTGTTTGTCTGCTGTGACCTTGTAAAGCAGGTGTATGTGTAGTGAGTGGTCATGGTATTACACCCCAGAAAATGGGGTTTATCATGGAAATTCAGACAGCCCTTAACTACAACAGAGCCAGCAGGCACCACTCGAATATTAAAAGCAATTTTGGGTTCAGCCATGTGTTCACAAACAAGTGACATTTGGGAAGTGCAGTTTTAGATGGAGCCTCCATGCTTACATTGTTAGGCAGCGTAGCGTGAAATTACTGAACAAGCAGCAGCAGAGCAGGAGCAGATCTGGGGACACAAAGTGGAAGTGTGGAAGGAGATGCCCAATTTATTCCCATTGCACTCCGTGGCACTTGTCTGTTCTGAGCCTCCTGGTTAATTCTGCTCCAAACCAGGTGTTAATTAACCTGGGGTGCCTGGCTGGGGTCCCAGCTGAGGGGGGAGTTTGTTACACTCTGAGGGCAAAGCTTTGTTTAAATCTCATTTTGAGGTTAAGCAGGGACCTAAGGAGTGATCAGGGTGTGCACTGGGAGCTGCCTGCACCTCTGTGGGGAGAGAATTCCTGGAGAGACATCAGGAGGAAATTCCTGCCTGGCGGGGTGGGCAGCCCTGGCACAGGGTGCCCAGAGCAGCTGGGGCTGCCCCTGGATCCCTGGCAGTGCCCAGAGCCAGGCTGGGCATTCCAGGCAGTGGAAGGAGTCCCTGCCATGGCAGGGGTGGGGTGGGATGAGATTTAAGGTCCCTCCCAACCCACACCACTCCTGAGTATGTGATTTTTAGTTAACTGCAACAGCTTTCCTGTATTTCAAAACTGGCTTCATTGATTTATGTGCTCCCAGGCACAATTAGATTATCCTTGCTCACATGCAGGCAGGTTTGGGGTTTTTTTTTCTTACCATATACTCATTTATAGAAGTTCTTGGGAAGTCTGAACTGGACAAAGCTCTGCAGGCCCTGCTGCTCCTGCAGTGACCCAGCTGCCTGGGGGTGATTCCCTCCTTTCCTTGGGCTGCCAGCACAGCTCTCTTGTCCTGCCTGCCCTCAGGAGAATGGGGACAAGGCCAGGTTCATAATTAGCCAGTTGTAATGCTCTCCTGGACATTTTCCTGGGGAGGAGATGTGGGTTCTGCTGGGAGCTGTGTGTCAGTGCTGCAGTGCAGGAGAGGAAGGTAATGGTTCACCTCGGAGAGCAGAGCTGTGCTAATTGCCTGCCAGATGGGTGCAATGTTCTGCATCCCACAGAGAACCTGCCTGGCTTGTAAAAAACACAGAATAACCAGCCTGGGGTGTAAAGATCAGCTGCTGAGACACTGGTCCTGCTCTAATTGTAGAACAAGTGTCAGGATTAGCAAAAAAAAAAAAAAAAAATAGCAATGGCTGCAGTGTAGTGTGGGAAACTATCAGTGGGTAAATCCACTTGTATATGTAAATGAGTAACCAGAATGGGCAGATCCTCAGAAATTCCAGTGGAAATTGGTTTGGTGAATACCAAGTGAATAATCTGAGCTGTCCTGCTTGGTTCAAAGCTTTTTGGGAACGTGGAGTCTTTCTCTCCTTGGGTTTTTAGCTAAGAACAGGTGCTTTTGCCCCTTGGGTCTGATTTGCTCATCCTCCTGCTAATTGCTCCTCCAGCCCCAGTGCTGGGTGTGGTCTGTGTCAGACAAATTCCACAAATTGTGTTTTGTGATGTGCAGAAATCTTCAGGGCTGCTTCTCTGTGCTCTGAGCCAGGGTCAGGTCCAGAGGAAGGGTCTGGATCCTTCCCAGCCTTGAGGGTGCTCCAGAGGGAGGTGGGTGTCCCCATCCAGCTGGACAGTGGCCCAGAAGAAAGAACAGCTTTTAGCTGCTCTGCCATGTGTTGCTGATGTCCACATCGCCCTGTGGCCTGGAGGAGCCAGGGTGAGCTGAGGCCAGCCCCAGCTTCCCTCTTGCAGCTGATCCTGGGGTGAAGCTGAGCAGATCTTGTTCAGGATGGCAGAGAGCTGCAGCTGATCCTGGGGCTGCCAGGGATGATGCATGTGCCCTCCCCAGCCCTGCCAGGGGTTCTTGCAGCATCCCAGAGCTTTGGGAAAGCTCCTTGGGAGCTGCAGTCCTGTTGGGTGTCACTGGCACAGTGCTCAGCAAAAGGAGACCCAGAGCAAGGAGCTCAGAGGGGTTTGCACAGCCTTGGAGATCCTGGCACAATGTTTCAGAGTCAGCTGTAATCCAAATATTTGCTTTGGACTTCAGCATTCCTGATTCAGCTGAGGAGGGATGGGTTTATTTGTGTATGCTACAGTTAATGTTTGCCTGCATAGGCAGAGCTTAGGAATTAGGGAGAAATATTTCCCTTTGTTCCCTGTAGCTGGAGTTCCTCAGTCATTTGTCTTCCATTTGTCAAATTTTTTTTTCTGTTTGGTTGTTGAAAAAAACTGCTGAGTGAAAGGCAGGAAATTATAATTTTCATTCCTTACCATCTTTTTTTATTAAATTTCTTTTTATTTTGCACCATGAGCCTGCAGTTCCTGCCTGCACTCCTTGTGCAGGTTTTTTGTTTCTGGAAACCCTTGGATGCCAGCACCAGAGGATTTTAGCAGCTTTGGGGTCTTTAAAAGGGTTCTTTGCCCAAAGAACCCTTTTAAACCAGGGGCTTCAGGAAATGCCCTCCCTGTAGCTGAGGTGGCCTGTGAGCCTGCTGCTATTCAGAGACCCTTTCAGAGTGCAGAGATTTAGCAGAAATTCAAATCCCAGCTCAGCTTTTCTATTTCTTTGGCAAACTGGACTGAACATAAGTGGATGGGAGTGGAACAATTTCTGCACTTTCTCTTCAGTTAAGTGCAGCCACTCCTGGAGAAGGTCTGGGTTCCTGCTGGCTGCCACTTTCCTACCTTCCTTTATCTCCTGTTTACTCCACAAACACTGCTGGAATTCTCTCTCTCAGCATAAAACGGGGTCAGGCTGCCCCTCCTGCCCAAGTCCTGCATTTTGGGCTGTGAAATCAAACAGCTTTCCCCTCATCCAGGCAGTGCTGCCATCACAGCCTCCCTGCAGAGCAGCCCTGCCTGCTGCTCTCCTCTGGGGAGGGGCACAAGGAAAATTCTTCCTTTGGTTTTCCTCTCTGCCAAGAGAAGGAACCTTTTGGATGCCAGCCTGGGATCCTCTCCATGGCTTCCTGCTTCCAAACCTTCTGCTCACTCTTTGTTCTGTACTGTATATATAATATAGATGTAATTTCCATTTTACACTTGGAATATCTGTGATTTAATGTTGTCTAGCATATAATTTTCCAGCTATAATTGAAGCTTTCTTCTTACTATTCACATTTTAGTAGATTTTTTTCCCCCTTCAATATGTCTGTATTTCCCAAGAAAATAAAACTTGTGAGGTTTTTGCAGAAACCTGTTTGGTAATACTGCAAAATTGGTCCCCAAAATAAGGCAAATCAGAGCTGTATTTTTGCATTACTTTGTGTCTATGCCTCAACTGACTCTAATTAGACCTTTTTAAGCTTAGAACACATAAAAAAATCTATTATGAAATAGCATTTCCATAGTTTATTTTTGTCAGACATTCAAAATTGCTCTTTTACTCTAATTAGACCTTTTAAGCTTAGAATACATTAAAGAAATCTATTATGGAATAACATTTCCATGGTTTATTTTCGTCAGACAGATTCAAAATTGCTCTTGTACAAATTCTTCCACCTTTCTTCATACTTATTTTCTTGTAATATTTGTAAACACCCCTAATGCTCTTGATTCTGTGCAAGAAAAAGGAACTTTTGCAGCTTTTTTTTGTGCTGAGGCGGAAAGGGAATGGTTATTTTTTGGAAATCTCTGGAAGCTTTGTTTTATCAGCTCTTTTCCGAGCTCCTCTCCTGAAGTTTTGGCTGGGAGGTTCTGGGCACGATTTTTGTTAATGAAAAACAATCAAGAAGGGGTTCTGTGAGCAGAATGAACCCCTGGATTTGCCGGGGTTTGCAGCTTCCAGTGCTGGGGGTGCTGCTGGCTGGGGTGGCTGAATGTCCCTTGGGAGGGGGGGATCAGTGCCACCAGGTCCTTTTGCTGCTGGCCTGGGTTATTTATTCATTTTTGTGTTTTTTACCCCAGCCGAGGCTGTGCTGCAGGGAGGGGGCTCTGCCAGGGGTGCCCAGGGAGCTTTGGGGCAGGGCCAGGGGGACTCCATGGGAATCTTCCCTAATTGTTTTGTTTGTGAAGCTCTGCGAAGGGTTTCCAGGGGGTTTGCTAATGAGCTGCTTTGTTGTTGATACCGGTAATTACTCTGCAAACGGGGGGTCAAGGCTCATCTTCCTCCCCACCAGCTTCCAACCAGCAGCCATTAAACACACAAACTGTGCAGTTGGGGCTTCTCCTCCTCATTTTCTCACAGAATTGCTGCCATTCATCTTTCAGGAGCCTGCTTGGACTGGCTGAGTGCAAGGAGAAGGAACCTGGAGCCCCAAACTGGTTTTTTTCTGTGCTATAGCACACCTGTGATATGGGAACAAACTGGATTGCTGCTGGCTGAAGCCCTGATGGTACTGGGGGTTTGTTTTTCCCCAAAGCTGAAACTCTGCTTTGTGCTGGGAGTGCCCAGGGAGGAGCTGAGCTCTTTTCTGTGCTCCTGAACAGCCAGAGTTCCTCTGCTGCCGTGTCCCAGAACCACCCCTCCTTCCCAGGAACTTGCTTTTGGCTTCATTTTTATGAAAAAAAGCAGGTAGAAAGGCTTTAAGCAAAGATTTTGGTGTGGCATTTAAAAGCTGAAAGAGCTTCAATTACGAGCATGTTGGGTTTTGTGATGGATGAATTTCCAAAGTGGGAGGCTCAGCTGAGTCTTACCAACTGCTTTCATCTGAATATGAAGGGTTTTGTCCATGAAAACCAGCAGTGCCTCTTTAAATATGTAATTTTGGTGACTATTTCTGCATAAGGAAAAGCTTTATTTTCCATTAGCCTTTCCTGTGTGGTGGAACTGCTGAGGTTCAGTTCAGTGTTAATATTTGGGAATTGAGGGAAATATCCTCACTAAACTGTTGCTGAAGGTTGAAGTTGAATGAGTCTGCACTTTTCCATAAATCATTTGATTTTATGACTTCAAGGAGACAGTCGTTTTATTTGACTGTGATTTTATAGAGACTTATTTGTGTTTTTATGTTAAAAAATATTGCAAATAAGATAATGGTTGTACATTCCATAGCCACAAATTCCCCCCTATCAGTCTTGGAGTTGGAATTGATAGGACAGGGCTCCTGGTGTGGTCACATATTTTACCACAGGCTCCAAATTAGAGTTGCAGATAATAAAATAATGAGGAAAGGAAGAATGTTGGGGTTTTAGGCTGGAAAAAGGTTTAATTGTGCATTTCCTTACAGTATTTTTCCATGTGCTTATAGTTAATAAAGCCATTAACTTATGGAAAAGGAGAGGTGAGGCTGGGAAAAGCCTTCAGAAGGTGGAATAAGTGAAGTTCTGCAGATTTGGTGAATGTGGAAACTCCTCTCCTGTTGCTCTTTTGGGTCTCAGCTCCCCTGTAACCGAAGGCACAGAACTGACCCTAAAGCTGTGGATTTTTGGGTTGGTTTTTTCCCACTCCCATTTTCAGGACTTGCAGTGGGTCCTTGGAGGTGCCAGTGATGAATATTCTGTTTGTTCTGTTGTTTGATCTGTGGCTCCCTGGGGTGGGTCTGGCCAGACTGGGAGTGATGGAGGGAGAGGGGAAGGGCTCCGTGGGATCTCAGGGTTCCTGGGATTCCTCACCTGCCACTTGGACAAAATGTTTGTGTTGCCATTCAGTCCTGTGCTTTGGGTGATCACAGCACCCTGAAATCCTTCTCAGGGCTGGTGATCCATAGGAATTCTGTGAATTCCCAAACTGGAGCTGTGTGGTTCAGTTTTGTCTCATGTAAGGGAAATGAGGTTTCAGATCTCTCCTTACTGGTGGTGTTTGAGTGTTGACATGATAATTTTAATTTTTTTTTCTATAAAGTTTAATAATAGTGGAATATAAAAGTGTTAGAATTGGAGGGAATTTGGGAGGATATATTCTGCAGAAATTGGGGTAGGGAGGGACAGAGATGGGGGCTGTAGGCATAATGTCTTTTAGGAAATACATGTGTTTGTGACCACAGTGAAACACTTTGAAAGAAATGCAGCTCTGTGTATGTGGAAGGGGGAAGGCAGGGTGTGGGACTGGAGCTCATTTTCAGGAAACAACCTTGCTGCTTTTGTCCTGCTGGCATGGAGCAGAGCAGGGAATTGATTGCAAAGGCAGTTCCTCACCCTTCTCCACCCTCACTCTCCTCCATCCTCCCTCTCCAACTCTCTCTCACACACAAGAACATTCCCTTTTCCAGCTGTTGGAAGCATCAGCAGGATCCCACTGCTGTCTGAAGGAAGGGTATGGAAAAATATCCTGGCCTTGCTGGGAGTGTGGCTGTGACACAACTGCAGCAGCTGAGGAAACAGCACTGCACGGTCAGAAGGAGCCCCAGAGGAAAGGGGCTTTGTAAATTATTCATGCTGGCTGCTGTGAAAGCAATAGAATTAAATTAAAATTGAAATATAAACATGCATCATGCTAGATTTGTGGACAAAAAAGGAGCTTGGCTGCTGTGGGATGTGGAGGCCACAGTGCCAGTGCTGAGTCCAGCCCAGCAGCATCCTGGGGCTCAGCCTGGGCTTCTGCACCTGGGGGAAGCTTCTTCTGCACCTGGGGGAGCCTCTGGAGCTGCTGGTGGCTGGAAACTGCTCTGGAGACCTCTGGCCCTGAGTGCCTCGGGCTGTGCTGGCAGATTTGAGGGTGTGGGGGTGTCTGCTGCACCTCTTGTGTCCAGGTCAGGATCACCAAAGGCAGAGCTCCCCTCTGAAGCCATTTTTCAGCCCCTGGGGAGGTCAATCCCCAGAGCTGTGCTGGGGATGCTCTTCTGTGCTCCTCTTTGTAGCTCTGCCCAGGTGCTTTTAAACTTTCTTAAGGAAAATCTGCTCAGTCCCTCAGGCCAGGGCTGGTGGAGGTGCCGTGGGAAGCTCCTGCCTGGGCTGGGGTTGGAAGCTTGGGTGCCATCTGTGTTCCTGCCTTGCTGTGGCCAAATTGCATTCCCAGCCTTTCTGGCCTCAGCTGCTTTTCATTAAATGGAGTTTTCCTGAAAGTGCCTGTCCATAAATGCTCCTTCCCACTCAGCACACTGGGGTTGCCAGCACTGCCCCAGCCCCTGCACAGTGAGAAAGAGGAGCTGCAGGATGTGGGGTGGTGGAGAACTGTACAGAAGGACTCCTCTCTCTGCCCCTGTCAGTGAATTCTCAACTATGGCTATAAATTATTTAGTGATGGTGGTGAAAAGAGAAAGGGGAGAAGGTTTAATTTCAGGCACTTCTGCAAAAAAATGGATAGAATGGTTTTGAAAAGGTGTGAAGGAAGGGTGGGAAAAAACCCAAACCAGTCCTGCAAAATGGCTCCAATTACCTCAGCCTCAGCTTGGAGTTGGAAAGCAATTTAGTGCAAGCAAAGCTTTGGACCTGAGAGCAGAGCCCCCAAGAGAGCTGTGGCTGCAGCCCCCAGAGGCACCTGGGGGGTTCCTGGGTCCTTTTCCATCCTCTGCCTTCTTCTGATGAAGTTTAGAAAGGCTGACTCTTTGAGACTGACATCAGTGCCCAGGGTGAGAATGCTCTTGCTGCACTCAGTGTGTTGATTCCTCAGAGCAAAGGGATACATCCAAGGAAAGCCACCTGTGAGTCCTCTCTGTGCAATGGCAGGGGTGTAACTCCAGGTTAGTTTTAATGAGCATATGCCAGTTGAAATGAATAAAGCACATTTTCTCCCACGTAATGGTTTGGATGCAGGTTGTAGTTACTGCAGGGTTTTTATTTCTTCCCTTTTGTGCAGGATTGCTGTGCCATGTCAGGATGTATCATTATGAAGTTTAACTGCCCTGTGCTCTGGGTCAGACTTTGGTTCCTGTAAGGCTTTTCTGAGTTATGAAGTGGTACCAATAATACCTTTTCAGCCTGGAAAACTCTGCCAGAGAGTGGCTGATGGAGGGAAATGGGTTTGAGGGCAGACTCTGACCTGGGCTGGACCAGACAGAGTAATTGTGTCTGATGCCTGCAGCACAGCACTCGAGCAGTGCCAGTCCCAGGAGCCTTTGTCTTGTTGGGGGGCTTAGAGGGAGAACAGAATCCTTGGGGAAGACTTTTGCAGTGGCCTTGGAGAGCGCTGCAGTGGCAGCTGGTTCCCAGGAGCAGCAGAGCCGAGGCATTGCCAGCCCTGCCCCTTCCCAGAAGCTTTCTGCAGGCCGAGTGGGGAGAGCAGCTTTCCTGGGTGACCTGGTGCCTCTCTTGCAGTGCACGTGCCGCAAGGACATGGTGAAGATCTCCATGGACGTGTTTGTCAGGGTGCTGCAGCCCGAGCGCTACGAGCTCTGGAAGCAGGGCAAGGACATCGCTGTGCTGGACCACATGAAGCCCACGGCCCTGAGCAGCCCCGAGCTCGACGCCTGGAACGAGACCAAGGCAGAGCTGAAGGCAAAGCTGCTCCGGAGGTAAACACAGAGAGGGTGTGAGCCCGCCCTGGAGTTTAACTGCTGGGTTGTAAATGCTGCCCTTCTCCACATTCTCTGTAGTTCTCACTCTTTTCTTTTCTTCCTTTGCTCTTTTCACACAGTTCCTCGTGCTGTTTGTCTGGGGTAGTGTGTCCATCGTGGTCCTGTTTCCTTCCCATGTTATAAAAGCACATGTTTTTCAAAGTGGGACACTTTGTGCTCCCTCAAATCTCATCTCTTATCCTGGAAGACAAAAAATATCTGTAGTGAACATTTAGAGCTTCACTGATCAGAAAGCAAGAGTTTAAAAAAGCCCAGCAGTTGCAAAGGGGATTTTATGCATGCCTTTCTGTGCTTCCTTTGATCTTTGTATTAATTTTCTACAAGTCTGTGATTTTTGTGTGTTACAGCATGCTTGAATTGAAAATTTGGCATGCTAACCTTTTCCTGTTGGAATCTTGCTTTATAGGATAGGAGATGAGGAAGAGGACAGCAAACACCGGTATGTGACTTCCCTCAGCATCATCAATCCCTTCATTCTTTTTCCTGGCAAGTTTCTTAAATAGCAGCTCTGGGACTCTTCCTCAATCACTGAGTTTTTTGTGAAAGCCCCCAGGAAATCTTCATGCCTTGAGGTTGCTCAGGTTTCATCTTGGTTTGGATTTCTGTGATCTCCATCACTGGAGAACCTCACCTGTCTCATGGCTCTTGTGGTTTTCCCCGTTGAGCTGCTCTGCTGGGCTGGCAGGGGTGTGTGCTGTACCTGGGGCTGGGGACAGGGAGCTGGTCACCTCTGGGAGTGCTGCTGCAGTTTTGTGGCTCTGCAGGGTTCCTGCTGGAGCTGATGTGTGCAGTGTAAGGTACTGTAGGAGCACCAAGGATTATTTTCCCTCCCTGAGCCTATTACCCAGCAGAGAAGCCTCTCTCTCAGCCTGAGCCTATTGCAAAAGATCCAGGTACTTTTTTTGCTTATCTGTTCAGCGTTTCCTGGATTATTCCAGCATTATCCTGGAGCAGTTTTGAAGCTGTTCAATACTCCTTAGCTGTACTTTCTCCTGTGCTTATGTCTTTCCAAGACATCATTTTACTTGAAGCCTGACTTTTCTCAGCAGGATGGAGGGATGGGATTCACCTCTGCCCAAACCTTCACAGTTGTAGCTACTTAATTTAAGTCACTTTGTGCTCTGTTCTTCAAAGAGTACAAACGCTGCTTTTTTGTCAGCTCTCTTGGAAAAAATGGAGCTTTTCAACTCTGCAGAGAGGTGTTATTTCTTCTCTAAGGTCAGTCAGACTTGGTTACCTTAAAAAACCCAACTTTGTTTACTTTATGGCTTCAGCAAGAGACTGTTTTAGTCCAGTCCCCATTTCATTTCTGGTGTGTGAGTTCTGTCAGACACAGAACAGCTTCACTTCTGGAAGTGCTCAGCCTTCAGCCTGTAGTTCTGGAAGCACTTTCCTTAAATGCTGAGCTTTCTGCCTCTCTCCCCCACAACCCCTGAGTGAGAAGAGCACTGCAAAACAGATCTTTTTTTTTCTCTCCTGTGAGTATAAAACTCTGTGCTGTAATTTTTGCCTGGCACTTCCACACCACAGGAATAAAACACACTTTGCTAAAACCAGCTTGTAGCACTTGACTCCACTCCTCCTTCAGCTACAGAACATTCCAGCTGCAGTGGCAAAGTCTTACAGCTTTATCTTCACCTCCCACCCTCCACTCCCCTGCCAGGGAAGGTGGTGTGTTCTTGGAATATGGGTGAAGAGCAGAACTGCTCCTTCTGGGCTCAGCCCCTGCTCCTGCTAATGAGTGTCCTGCAGGTGTGAAGGCACCAGCTCTTCTTGGGGGCCACCATCTGCTCCGAGTCTGGCAATTAGAGGTCCCTGTGCATATGGATCAACTTGCTTTTCTATTCATCATTCATCTCAGGTTGAATTTTTTTTCTCCCTGCTTTGTCAGTTTAAAGGTTGATTAAGGGCTCTTTAACTCTGTTGTGCTCCAAATGTAATTAGCAGCTGAGTTTTCTGGGCTCTGAGGATGGGGAGCTGCTTTTTTAGCTTTTCTAGACTTTGGGACTGATGAGTAAAGTGTGTTTTAGTTTTGTCACATGATGATGGATGTGAGGCCATAAGGAAAATGCAGCTTTCAACCAAAGAAGAAGTGCCTACATGCCAAAAATGGGATAAAAATTGCAAGTTTCTGAGTCAGTCCTTTTGGAAAAGGAGAGCTTGTTAGATTTAAACCTGAAATTCAAGGAGCAGTTCTACAGATTCTGCAAAGCCCTGTGCTGGGGCTGGCTGGGATGGAGTGACTGGGATTTGGGGCTGCACCAGTGCTCACAAAGCTCTGAAGTTTTGGCTGTTGCTTGCACAGTGTCAAAGCTTTATCTTGTCCCACTCTGGCCCAGTGGGACCCTGGTGGTGGGTGAGAGGTGGGGAGGGGACCCAGCTGGCCCCGAGTGGCCAAGGGGAAATTCTGTGCCATAAAATGTTATGGGGAGCAATAAAAACTGGGGGAGAGGAGGAAGGAGGGGTTTGGCTTCTGAGGTGCCTTTTTTGGGGACTGGCTGGGCATTGCTGTGGCTGGGGAGGTGGTGAGTGGGTTTCCTGGGCTTCTTTCTTTCTTTCTTTCTTAATTCTTTTCTTCATCTATTAAACTGCATTTGTCTTGACTTACAAGCTTCTGGCTCTTGTTCTTCCAGTTTTCCCTGCCTGTCCTTCTTGAGCAGTGGGAATTGTCTGTGAGGGTACAATTCCCAACCCAAAAATCTTGTCCTGACTTCTAAATTTCCATTTCTCTTTGCATTGTGGCTCCTGTAATCTTTGTCTTAGTGGCATTGACTTTAAAAAGAATGAACAGCATTGCTATTGCCTCGTTAGTGTTTGTCTGTTCTTATTAATATGCATATTTTTTAGTTAGATTTCTTCAAGGCCTTGGACCATCTGAATTTACTGCTGAAAAATCATAGACTGCCTATTGATTTTGCTGTGAGCATTCATTATGGTGTGTTTTTGGGAACTGGCAGTGCTGGGTAATGTCTCAGAGCTGGAAGATGATGTTTTGCAGACTTCCAGCAGTTTGCCAAAGGGAGGCACGGACAGAATGAAAAGAAATAATGGAATGGAGGCAGAGGATGAAAGAGAGATTTAAACAAGTTTTCATCTGTATTTTGAAATACAAGCAAAATAGATTGAAAACACAATTAAAATCACTTTAACTGCAGCTTGTGAGCTTACATTAGTAATGGTAGGAAAAAGCTCTTCAGGAAACCCAGACAATTAATGGCTGCTGTGAATGGATCTTAAATGTTGTGTTATGCAAGGTTCATCTGCTCCCTTTCAGATATCTCTTTTGCCCTGTAGCTATTTTAGCTACCTTGTGTTTTCTCTCCAAAGAAGATCCTTTTGTTTTTTATTCAGCTTTTTAAGTCAGTGATGGTTTTCTATTTTGAAGGCTGTTCTTTTATGTCAAATCACACTTCTGTACTTTCAGGTCTCACAGAAAAAGGAGTCAGCCCAGAAGACACAAAACAGAGGATCAGAAGTCTCTTGGGGATGTCATGGCTATTGAAACTGCCTTGGAAGATGTGAAAGTAAAAGAGGAGCTGAAAAGGGGGCCGGATCTGGAGGAAGAGGAGAGAAGCAAAGGGATGGAGGGAGAAGGTGAGGCCAGAGCAGTGAGGAGCTCTAAAACACCTCTGTGAATAACTTGTCTGCTGCTGTTGATTTCTGTTGAAATATCAGCAGAGTTTTCCCCACTATTAAAGGCTCACTGAAATATGTCATCATTCACAGCAGCAATTGATTTTTCCCTCCCTTTAAGGATTCAATCCAAATAGCTTTTTTGGCAGGGCTTGAAAATTCTATAGGCTCAAACTATTACAGGATTGTAAAAAATATATATTATGTGGGGAATATTTTAAAGAATTTCATAGAGAAACAAATAGATGTATTTTTGTGTCCTGCTCTGAAAAAGAATGATTTGTGCACTGCCTTGTGCAGTTCATCTTTCCTCTTCCCCTCCTTTTGTTCCCATTTTTCAGACTGAATCCAGAGAGCTCAGTTTGGGTGGGATCCACAGCTGCTGCACGAGTCCCACTTGGGTTTCTTCAAGTTTAGCTGGAGCAGGGAAGCTTTTCAGCTTCCTCTGCATGAAATATAAAACCTTTGCTGAAAATAAAACCAGGCCATGACAACTCCCAGTCCTTTGGGATTCCTTCTGCACATCCAGTCCCCAGGCCTGAGCACACCCTTTGTGCAGGGGGCTCTTTCTGTGGCACCTTTTTCTTGGCTGTGTAGAAAAGGTTGGAGTTCTTGCTGGGAAAAAGCTGCTTTTTCTCCCCTGATGTGTGGTGAAGTGGTTTTTGTGTCTGTGACACACTCACTCCCTCTCTGAGGCCTCTCCAGCTCTGCTTGCAGGGGATTCATTTACATCTATTGTATATATCCCTTATTTGTTTAGCATTTGGAGAAACTGATGCTGCAAACTGTTTAGAGAACCTCAATAATGATCATAAAGGAAATCTGTGGAAGCTCAGGGAAGAGGAATGAGGGCTTTGTTCAGTCTCTCAGCTAGACAGTGTATTTTCTCTTTTCATGGGAAATAAGGAGTTGGAAAACCATTGTTGCACAGTGCAGATACTTAATTTCTATTGCCCTAAGCTCGAGAGCATCAGCAGTGTGTTAAATTGTCTGCTCTTAGCTCTTGTACAAGTTTAACACTTGATGCTTGTAATAAATGGCCCGAAAATGCTGATTTTTCCTCGGAGACGAGAGATAAGTGACAAGGACAGATCTGAGATCATTAGAATGGCCAAGGAATAATAAAAACTCTGTTCTAGCTGAACAGCTTCCAAATCATACACTTCCAGTACTTCTTAAGAGCTCTGTAACTGTTGGCTCAGGAGGGAAGAGCTTATTTTCAGCACCACTGCAGAAGTGCCACTGGAGCAAACTCCAGCTTGGTGTGGCTGCTTGCAAATGTTCAGCTTTCCTACTGCAATACAGCAATTAAATCCCAATGGCTTCTCTAGTTTTCCATATCCTGCTGTCTGCATTGCCTCTCACCAGTGTCTTAGGGTTTCATCTTGAAGAAGAAAACAGCATCTGTTTGGATGGCCCTGCTTGTGGTAATTCTGCTCCCACCCCCTCCTGCACTTCCTTTCTTTATTTTCCTGGTTTTAATTTGACTTCATTTTCTATTACACCAGAAGACGTGACCTTGAGAAGGAGAAAGAATGAGATTTCAAAGTAGTCATGGTTCCAAAGTAGGTCTTGTGCTTTGTCTTGGTTATTTGGACAAGCTGAGTATTTATAACTTGAGGTTTTCAGGATTTCTGACCCAGATCCCTTATGGTGTTTACTTTTGGTTTTTATGACTCAGCTTTGTATTCATAATTTATTGTGTTGCTATTAATATATTTAGAATTTTAGCAGGTTGTCTTGGGATGTTAGGAAGGAGAGTGTTGAGGCTTTGCCCTTGTGTGAGCATGCTGAGCAGCAGAAATCCTCCAGTGAGTCAGCAGGGGAACTGCAAGCCTGAGTGCCACCTCCAGGGCTGGGGGCTCCAAACCTCCCTGGCACCCCTTCAAGTCCTCCCCACCCTTTCCAGGGAGGAATTCCTGCTGGTGTCCAGCCTGAGCCTCCCCTGGTGCAGTGTGAGCTGTTTCCTCTTGTCCTGGTGTCCCCTGGGAGCACAGCCTGACCCCCCTGGCTGTCCCCTCCTGGCAGAGCCACAGGGTCCCTCCTGAGCCTCCTCTGCTCCAGGCTCAGCCTCCTCCCAGCTCCCTCAGCTGCTCCTCAGTTTCCTGAGCTCTGCTGAGGATTCAGATTGTCCCTGGGCAGGCAGCACAGCAGTGCCACTCACGTTCCTTGTGTCACCTTGTGTCACCTGCAGTTCCTGTGTCCCACTCACAGCTGCCATCCTCCTGCAGTGGAAGGACAGGTTCCTCTGTTAACCCACCTGTGCATGTGTGTCTGCAGATCCTTTTCCTTCCTGGAAGAGTTCAGGACAGCCAGATAAGCTCTTGGAATTTTTCCTCCCTTTTTCCTGGCTTCTGATTCCATAGATTCACTTGCAAACTCGTTTGTTCATCTTAATGCAAAAACTTTCAAGCACAGTTCTCAGTGCCAGCTGCTGTCAAATTACCCTTTAGAAGTCAATAAAGCTGGTGAATGGCATTTGTGGTGCTGTTGGGGAGAGAATTCTTGGAGTGTATAGAGAGTAAATATGATCTGGTTTTGTGCAACTGGGGAGAAATCCAATTTGCCTTTCATTCAATATGTTTGTTTCTCTAAGGAAATTCAATATTCCTTTCTCTGTGATAGAACAAACCAGTTTATCTGAGGGACTGCCTACATGAGTACAACTATAATTATTTGAGCTGGACTTGTTCCCATTTTTGTAAGTTAGTGTAAATTGTAAATAAAGTGATCAGGCTTCTGGGAAATGCTGGGGTTAAGGTGATCCCTAGGGGATTTCAGCAGGGATTTTGGCACTTTATCCTGTATTCACCGTTCTTCATGCAGAAACCTCCATTATGTGATGGTTATTTTGATTTTCCATTCATGGGTTGGGCTGGTCAGGTTTGGTGTAACCTGAAGTGGAGGGGTCTGGGCGGGCTGGGGTTGGTGGAACTTCTTCCCTGGGGTGAGCAGGCTGTCCCTGATTGTCCCAACCCGGAGACTTCCCCTCAGTGGAGAGCAGGAATTTTAATCCCTGCTGTGAAATGGGAGTGTGTGAATCCCTTCACAGGGAGGAGAGGGGGGAAGGCTTTCACGGGGCAGTTCTGCCTCTGGTGACAATAGTGAGATGTTTATCTGCTCAAGAAGTGTTGTCACATCCATGAGGGCTGTGCAGATAAACTGAGTGACAGTGAGCTGGGAGAAACAAGGACATGGCTGTGAGTAAAGGATATCTCAGGATCCAGCTGAGCTCTGTGCTGCACCTTGATTTATGCTTTAAAAGCATTTTTTAAAAAAGCTTGATAGCAGAAATCTTTGGGTAATAATGACTCAAGTATCTTTTTTCAGTTCTTCATTTCCTGGGGCTGTTGGGTGCATTGGCACACCAGTAACACCCAGATAAGAGCTGTGCTTGCAAACACAGGGAGCAGCAAACCACTGATACAGAATGGGGGTCTCCAAACTCTTTTGATTACACCTCCTTATCAGCAAAAAAAAATCATCTGAGTACACCTCCTGATGTATGTCTTTATTTATATACACATTTATTCATATATAACATAGAAATACACATGTACACGTGCATTTCTGTGCTAATATGAATATACAGATTAGAAAAGGAAGGCATAAAGATAAAGAAATACTGTTTAAAATATTTATGTTATTAATGGTATAAAAATATTTCATTCCTGCACTGCAGTGGATGGTCTTGTGCCCCTGACTTGGAGGACAAAAAACTTGGAGCACAGAGTCATGGCTAATGTGACATATTACAGGTTTTTTTGGCACACTGTCCAGTTTCCTAGGGATTTAGCTATCTTCCCTCCAGGAAACGTTGCTTTTAGCAGCCTTTGTGTTCCAGTCAGGAGTTTAACAGTCCATAGAAATGATACAAGTATTTTCTTTCTGAAGTGGCTTCTCTAGGTCAGGGCTGAGGCACAGCTGAGTGTGTGCAGCTTTCAGAGCACCCCTTGGAAAGCAGTAATTCCATGGTGGAACATGCTGGCCCAGAGTGGAGCTCTGGGAAGGGAGGGAAATGCTGAATTCCATGATGGAATGTGCTAGCCCAGAAAGGAGCTCTGAGGAGGAAGGGAAAGCAATAATTCCATGGTGGAATGTGCCAGCCCAGAGTGGAGCTCTGAGAAGGGAGGGAAATGCTGAAATCCATGGTGGAACATGCTAGCCCAGAGTGGAATTCTGGGAAGGGAAAGCAATAATTCCATGATGGAATGTGCTAGCCCAGCACGGAGCTCTGAGAAGGGAGGGAAATGCTGAATTCCATGAGAGGCTGTGCTAGCCCAGAGTGGAGCTCTGAGAAGGGAAAGCAGTAATTTCATGATGGAATGTGCTAGCCCAGAAAGGAGCTCTGAGGAGGGAGAGAAAGCAATAATTCCATAGTGGAATGTGCTAGCCCAGAGTGGAGCTCTCGGAAGGGAAGTAAATGCTGAATTTCATGATGGAATGTGCTAGCCCAGAGTGGAGCTCTGAGAAGGGAAAGCAGTAATTTCATGATGGAATGTGCTAGCCCAGAAAGGAGCGTGGAATGTGCTGGCCCAGAGTGGAGCTCTGGGAAGGGAGGGAAATGCTGAATTCCATGATGGAATGTGCTAGCCCAGAAAGGAGCTCTGGGAAGGGAAAGCAGTAATTCCATGATGGAATGTGCTAGCCCAGCACAGAGCTCTGAGAAGGGAGAGAAGGCAGTAATTCCATGGTGGAATGTTCAAGCCCATCACAGAGCTCTGAGAAGGGAGGGAAATGCTGAATTCCATGAGAGGCTGTTCTAGCCCAGCACGGAGCTCTGAGGAGGGAGGGAATTGCTGCATTCCCTCAGTGTCCCCTTTCTCTCCAGCAGGCGAGTGCAAGGCCAAGGCGCGGCCTCCGAAGGCCAAGGCCGAGCGGAAGAAGAGAGAGAAAGCAATAATTCCATAGTGGAATGTGCTAGCCCAGAGTGGAGCTCTCGGAAGGGAAGTAAATGCTGAATTTCATGATGGAATGTGCTAGCCCAGAGTGGAGCTCTGAGAAGGGAAAGCAGTAATTTCATGATGGAATGTGCTAGCCCAGAAAGGAGCTCTGGGAAGGGAAAGCAGTAATTCCATGATGGAATGTGCTAGCCCAGCACAGAGCTCTGAGAAGGGAGAGAAGGCAGTAATTCCATGGTGGAATGTTCAAGCCCATCACAGAGCTCTGAGAAGGGAAAGCAGTAATTCCATGATGGAATGTGCTAGCCCAGAGTGGAACTCTGGGAAGGGAAAGCAATAATTCCATGATGGAATGTGCTAGCCCAGCATGGAGCTCTGAGAAGGGAGGGAAATGCTGAATTCCATGAGAGGCTGTTCTAGCCCAGCACGGAGCTCTGAGGAGGGAGGGAAATGCTGCATTCCCTCAGTGTCCCCTTTCTCTCCAGCAGGCGAGTGCAAGGCCAAGGCGCGGCCCCCGAAGGCCAAGGCCGAGCGGAAGAAGAAGCAGCTGTTCCCCCCTCAGCCCCTGGGGCCGCCCCCGGGGCCCGTCCCGGCCCCTCAGCCCTCTCCCGAGGCCGGCCCGGGCCCGGCACGGCCCCCGGGGCCCCCCTCAGCCCCGGGCACGGAGCAGGGCCGGCCCGTGGCCCCGCTGAACGTGGTGCAGCCCTCGGAGGCGCCGGCCGAGGAGGACGACTTCAAGCCGCGGCCCATCATCCCCATGCTGTACGTGGTGCCCCGCAGCAAGAAGGTGGTGTTCGACAAGGAGCACATGTCCTGCCAGCAGGCCTTCGAGCAGTTCGCCACGCAGAAGGGGCTGGGCTGGCGCGAGCCGGGCCCGCCGCAGGGCCCCGGCAAGGAGCAGGATGGCGCCGAGGCCGAGCGCGCCCCGCTCACCGCCGAGGTCAGTTGTTGTGTTTGTGGGGTGCCCCGTGGCAGGGAGGAATGATGGCTCTGGCTCTGTGTTCTTGAAGGCTGATTTGTTTTCTATACTAAAAAATACAGAAAGGGTACTTACAGAAGGCTAACAAGATAATAATGAAAACTCGTGACTCCGTCCAGAGCCCCCACACAGCTTGGCCAATAAGTCAAAACAATTCACATGAAACCAATGAAACGATCACCTGTTGGTAAACAATCTCCAACCACATTCCAAAGAAGCAACCCGCAGGAGAAGCAATGAGATAATTATTGTCTTCCTTCTCCTCTGAGGCTTCTCAGCTTCCCAGGAGAGAAATCCTGGGCGAAGGGATTTTTCCAGAAAATGTGACTGTGACAGTCAGTGGCTCGCAGGCTGTGGTGGCCAGCATGAGGACAGCTCCAAGGCCAGGCTGGGTGCAAGCACCACCTGGTCTCGGGGTCTACAGCCCCGTGGCAGGGTTGGAACTGGATGGGCTTTGGGGTCCCTGCCAGCCCAACCCAGTCTGGGATTCCATGAGTCACGATTTCCGTGGAGTTCCCAGCTGTGTATGTGGTTGCACAGACTTTTCATGAGCTGATGGAATTGGCAGCTTGCAGATGTTCTGAGGCTGTCCTGATTTGAAGAAAACTCTGTAGTTTACCCAACTTCTTAAGAGTTGGTGTTGGCTTTTATCTGCTCCAGGAATTGGCTTGGAAGGCTTCGGTCGTTCAGCCGAAAGGCAGAGAAAAGTTTTCTGTGTGAATCCAAGAGCTCTCTTTGACAGGAGCTCTGCCTCTCTTGTCCTGTTGCCTCCTTTGGGGTGCCCATCCAGCTTGTTGTGCTTCCTTCCAGGCTGCTTCTGCCTTCTCCAAGATGAAGATGGAGATCAAGAAGAGCCGCCGGCACCCGCTGGGCAAGCCCCCGACGCGCTCCCCGCTGTCCGTGGTCAAACAGGAGACCTCGAGTGACGAGGGTGAGTGAGCAGCACCAGGGACCTGGGGATGTCCTGTCTGCCCCAGGGAATTGCTGAAGTCTTTGGCAAAACTGGGAGGCCTGAAACTCTGTGTTACACGTAGCTGGTAGGAAAGGCAGCGTGTTCCCGTTTGGATAACCCAGCTGGAAACAAAACTCCTCCGTGGGAGGTGTCACTTCTCACCTCCCACCCTTTTTTCACTCAAGAAAAATATTTTGCTGGCTGCAGAATGAGGCAGCATTTTGGGCAAAGGGAAAAAAGGAGTTTGCAGAAAATAATGTCTTAAAGGCAAAGCTCTGTCTTGGATATTGCAGTGGGATGAGAGCTGGTCCTTGGAGGCAGTGGAGGTCAGATCTGCTCTCATGTGTGTGAGGAAAGTCAGTTCTAACCTTTTGCTTTCTTCCTAATTCACATCAGTGTTGGGGTCCAGCTTTCCTTGGCAGAGGCAGAAATGAGAATTTAAATGTTTTTTGGTGTTTAACTGTACATCACTGATTCTTCTTTCCCCACATTCCAATCCCCAACAGTCTGGACCAAGGGGAAATAAAAGATTCTTACCTCTCACACTGTTTTGTGGTGTAATCTCCCACTTTGAGGCCTTTTCCACATTACTCAGAATATGAACAATGCCCCAGTAAGGAGCTTTTGTGTGCTGGGTCAGGCACGTGGGAGCTGCTCACAGCTCCTCATTCCAAAGGACATCATCTTTCCCATTCACCCTCCTTCAGGAGTGCATCCTTTGATTTTAGAGCAGCCTCCTGCAGGAAAGGCTTCTCCTGAGCTCACAGAGCTCCTTTCCTCACCGAGGAGGATGCATTTGATGCCTTCCAAGTGTGTAACACGGAGTGAAGTGTGCAGAGGCAGCTGAGAGTTGTTCTCTTGTTTTGGTGTGAGACCTTGGAACCAGCTCTGAGCTGGAGGATCCTCATTAGGCAGATTCTTCTCTCTGCTTTGACTTGTTGGATGCTGTTTGGGGACTTGGCTGGTGGAGCAGGAGCAGCTCTTGTGGAAGCTGGCATTTCTTTGGGACTGATTTACAGCTCTGCTGGGCAAAATCTGATCAAACAGATTCTTCCCTCCCCACCAGGGAATAGAGGCAGCTCTCTGCACCCCAGGCTTTCTCAGGGAATGATGTGCAGGATGATCTGCAGGCTGCAGGAGCAACAGTGAGCATGTAAATTAAGGGAGTGCACATGTTACACAAAAGATTCAGCCCAGACAAGTTGTTTGCAATGTGGGAGCCATTCTGAATGCCTTGTGTCCCCCTGGATCCATCCTGGGAGGAGCCAAGGTGATAGCACACACCAGTCATTCCCTTTCTTCTCTCCCTCTGTCACTCTGGATTAGGCTGCTGGTTTCCCTGGTGTCATAAATCCTGGTCTGTCACCTCATGTGCCTTGACTGAAATTTGGAGAAATGTGGGTTTTGATTCATGTCTTATAAATAAACACTTTTTAGAGGGTAACCCTGATATGAAATGTGACAGAGCCACATACCCAGCACTCATCACCTCAAAAAAGAGATTCATCAAACACAATAAAATTTCTGACAAATATATTATGGGCAGCATTTAAAATCTGAGATGTAAACCCAGCCATTAACATTTACTACAAGTTCCTTTTATTCTTTCAGGTAACCCAAGAGTAAGAAAATCTTCAAAGGGTGGGAGAACTGGGGAGGAGACTTAGACTTGTAGAGCAGAACATAAACTGCTTATTTCCAGTAATTAACAGTGAAGCAGTGAACAATTTGGTTTAATGTGCTGAGCTCTGGGGATAATGTTCTTCCAAGATGTTTTTGAGTTCCCTGTTCTTTTGGAAACTTTGCATATTGGTGATGCAGGGAATGATTTACATTCAGCCTTGTGTGGAAAATGTCTTTAACACTTACAGTGACTCAAAACTCCTTCATAAGGAAGGGTAAGAAACTGGGACCCCCAGACTGCCACAAATGGATTCGGCAGTGGTTTAATCGTGAAATGCCAAGGACCTTTTAAAGGTTTATAAAATAAAGAATTAGCAAACTAATTAGCAGGAGCAGTTGCTGGCAGAGTTGTAGCAGAGGGAGGGATGGTGGGGAGTGCAGATGGCAGGCTCAGAGCTGTGGGAATGGCTGTACCAGAACACTGAAGCAGGGCACCCCCAGCCAGGGTTGGTGTGTGCAGGGCAGCTCTGGGGTGCACCTTGGGCTGTTTAATTCACCCTTGCTCCTTTTGCCTCTGCTCTTTTGCCTTTACTTACTGCTCATTGTTTTGGGATTTCTCTTTTTTCCTTTTCGTTCTAGAAATGTTTCCATTTTCTGGAGAGGAAGATATGAGTGATCCAGAGGCTTTGAAATCTTTACTTTCCTTCCAGTGGAAGAACAAAGCACTTAATTTCCCAGCTGAAAGGAAGTTCAATGCAGCTGCTGCCCTGAGTGAGCCATACTGTGCTGTCTGCACCCTCTTCTACCCCTATAACCAGGTAATTCCTCGTCACAGAGTCAGGGAATCATTAAGATTGGAAGAAACCTTTGGGATCAAGTCCAGCTGTCAGCCCCCCACCACTGTGTTCACCCTAAAGCCACGTCCCCCACTCTGTCTCCATGTGTTTTGGGATGGTGACCCCAGTTCTCTGGGCAGCCTGTGCCATTGCCTGCCCACACCTTCCATGAAGAGATCTCCCCTAATACCTCATCTAAACCTCTGCCACTGCTCAGATGGATGAGTTAGGATGCAGACGTTTCTGATACAGACAAACCCATACAAATCTGCACACCAAAGAAATGTGTTTGGGTTTGGCAGTGGCTGGAGCCTTTTTTGTTATCTTTCCTGGCTTCTCTGGCTTGCTCAGTGTTCATTTTGAAATCACACTGAAAGAGCTTTGCAAACACTGTTCCATGCAGAGAAAAGTCACACCAGGCTCCTGTTTCCACATGGGCCTGAGTTGCTGAATTTATGCAAACAAGCCACAAAATAAAAATTTACTGAGTAAGCACATCCATCACCTTTTTTTGGAAACTACCAATATGCTTTGGGAGATGTTATAAGCAGAAAGGCAAAATTCATCAGATGAATTAGTTATTTGTGCAGTTGTGCATTGATTTGTTCTCACATAAAGCCAAGTCTGGCTTTGTGTGCCCACCAGGAATTCGTGTCTGAGATACTTGTAGCTGTGTTGGAAGCTTTTCCTGAGGAAAGCAGAACCCACCTCCCCCTTCAATAAAATCTCATGATTTATTATACAGACTGAAAATAAAATATCTGTTCTGATTGCTGGCTGTTGTGAGGAAAACTGGGTGCAGCTGAGCTGGTTTTATCCATTGCTATTAACTCTGTCAGCTACCAGAAACCTTGAAATGTCCTTCAGGAGAACTTCTTGCAGGAAAAGTAGGGAAGGATGCCAAGGGGATGGGAGAGAGAGGGAGGGAGGGAAGGCCTTGCTTTTAGTAATATTTTCCTTTTTATTTTTCCTTGGTGTTTTCAGCTGTAATTTAAGAATTTAGATTTTTTGCATAAGAAAACCAGGAAAAGCTGCTCATTATTCTAATGCACCTTTGAGCTTCCACAACAAATTACAGATCCCAGTCTGTGCCTGAGGGAGAGAGGGAGAAGCAAGGGGGAATCAGGATTTTTTGGGCTGTTTGTTGGCTGTTTGGTGTCAGGTGTTGGGTGACCTTTTTGCAAGGGGAGTGCTCAGAGTGGAAAGGGAAAGCCATGGCCAGCAGGAGGTGGTTGCAGTGATGGGGTTTTCTCTGCAGTCCTCACAGGTGGAGAAGGAAGCTGCCCCAGTCTCTGCAGGGGAGCCGTCCTCGTTCCTGCACCTTTCCAAGTGTGGCCAGAGGACCAAGCCCCTGATCCCAGAGATGTGCTTTACCTCAAGTGGAGAAAACACCGAGCCCCTTCCTTCAAATTCCTACATTGGAGAGGATGGAACCAGTCCCTTGATATCCTGTGCCAAATGCTGCCTGCAGGTTCATGCTAGTGAGTGTTCACCTTCCCCAAAGCCTTTGGGTCCCCAGAAACTCAGGAGTTTGTGTGTTGCTGCATTTGAGAGGTTCATGCTAGTGAGTGTTCACCTTCCCCAAAGCCTTTGGGTCCCCAGAAACTCAGGAGTTTGTGTGTTGCTGCATTTGAGTTCCTTCTTGGCAGGTTTGTGTCCCGTCAGTCCCATTTTTTATCTTTCTTGGTACAAGGATATCAGGAATCCCAGAAAGGTTTGGGTTGGAAGGAGCTTAAAGCTCATCCAGTTTCCATCCCCTGCCTTGGGCAGGGAACGTTTCTCTCAAAGCACATCTGTGTATTCAAGTCCATCTTGGAAGTCACTGATCTTAAAAATACACACCAATATTCTTTTTACTGCTTATTTTGTTGGCTGATTCGTCTCTGTCTCACAGAAAAGATTCTTTCTTTTGATACCTTTCATTTTTTTGTAATAAAGCAGAACTCAAAGGCTTTATTGCACTCTTTTCTCTCACATATTTTGTTCCAATATTGTTCTGCTGGGGGAGGCTATATTGCTCCTGCATGCAGCAGAGATTATGGAGTAGTTTGAGATATATTTTATTAGTGTCTGTGATAGTGTTTGTAGTAATGGCACTTGA
Source organism: Passer montanus (assembly GCF_014805655.1). NCBI lineage: Eukaryota > Metazoa > Chordata > Aves > Passeriformes > Passeridae > Passer > Passer montanus. Next base: position 450,833 of record NW_024357836.1, read on the forward strand.
TTACAAAAGGGAACATATGTCTGTTTGCTTCCCTGATAGTTATGTCTAAAAGAAGATCTGATTAATCCTGGTGGAGTGTACCTTCAGTGGAGATTGTGCAGCATCCAGTTAGCATTTGTGACGAATTACTGTTCAGCTGTTTGATCTTGACAGATGGAGAATCTTATTTGACTTGCATCAGCTGGAATTACTTTTGTTGTTCCAATTTTAGAGCCTGCAGGTCCCTGTGCAGCTCAGCAGGGCTGGGGAACTGAAAGGCAACTTTTGTTTCTGTGCTGAATCCCTAATTATGGTCATTTCTGGCTGATCAGGCCGTGGGATGCAGAGTGGGTGTGAGGAGGAAGATTTCATCCTGCCTTCACAGTTCAGGGCTCCTGCATCTTGTCCATCCTCAGGCCTGCAGTAGTCCAGTCTATCAGAATGGTTTCTGTGGCCAAATTCTCTTTAAGGACAGAGGGGTGTGGGCAAGATGATGTTAATCTGCAGGCTCAGACCTGAGGTCCATCTTTTTTTTAGAGAAACTCAGCTTTATATTTTGGCTGTACTCTCCCCTTGAGGGTAGGGCAGGACAGGTGTTAAATCTGATGGAGGCTCAGGCTGGAGTGCCTGGTTGTCTCCTTGTGCTCTGTGACATCCCTTTGACTTTGCTGCAGACAATCCATTTGCTTTTATTGCAGGATTGCAGTGGTGAGGTGTATTTTGGCTGACTGTAAAACCAGCTGGCAGCCTGTGTGTTCTTGGGAAGTGCCCTCTCAAACTGTGCTGGGTTCCAGCAGCCAGGCCCTATGGAGAGGGGAAGGTTGGGGAAGGTTTCTGACAAAATCCATAAAAAGAGCATATTTTTCTTGGATTATCCTTATGGGACAACCTGGGGTTCAGTAAATGGGATTTTTCTGCCTTCACAGAATCACTGAGGTTGGAAAAGACCTTTAAGGCCATCAAGTCCAAATGTGAGCCCAGCACTACCACCCTGCCCACCACTGGCCATGTCCCCAGGTGCCACATCCCTGGATGTTTTTAACACTTCCAGAGATGGTGATTCCACCTCTGCCCTGGGCAGGCTGTTCCAATGCTTTACAACCCTTTCCATGAAGATATTTTTCCTAATTTTCAATCTAAACCTCTCCTGGTGCAGCTTGAGGCTGTGCTCAGGGTCTGGCTCTCCCTCAGCTCAGTTTTGGACTGAACACCCCTGTCCCTGTTCTAGGCCTGGGTGGAATTTGCTGCCCTGATTTGCCATATGATGAAAAGAGACCTCAGATGTGGAGAGCAACTGCAGATCCATAGTATTGACTTTTTTTGACATGCTGTTTATCTGGTTAAGTGGATGATATTTATAAATCAGGCTGTGGTGGCAATCCCAGTGCTTTCTGAATGTCTTCTTTTGAGTCTAATTCAGTAATTTGAGATTGTTGTTCCCAAGTGAAATTTTCTGTTCAGTTTGTTAGGACAGGTGAAGGCTGGATGAGATTTTGTGAGGAGGGATGGAGGCTGGGTGTAATGAGCTGTGTGTTAGCTGAGATGCTTATCTTCAATTTTCCACTCACTTTACAAGCTTGCAGGAATCACATAGATCTACTTTTCCAAAACTGTATTAGTGTCTTTTCCCCATTGTTTTCAGTGACAAACTCCAGTGCCTTTTACAGAATTTTAAGGACTTTTTTTGTTCTTATTTCCCTGCCTTTATAATGGGCATAATACCACTTTACTATTTTGGTGGTGTTGTAGGAGGATTTGGTGTTTGCATGTTACAGTAATTGATGCTCTGTAAAGTGAAATGTTTTTAACACTTTCTATAACGATAAATTAAATGCTGTTAACCATGTGGACTGCAGGTATTTCATTTCCTTGCAGTATTATTGGCCTTGTCCTTCCTCATAACACCACTCAACAAAAGTAACTGCTTCAGCCTTGTCAAAATTCAGTGCCCTTCCCTGATTTGATGTGTGAGTGCACTCCAGCAGCGGTGGCATCACCTTGGAGCCCAGTTCCTGCCTAAAGAAACAAAGTCTTGTTATTGTAGTCCTTAGAAAAGTGAAAAACAAATGTGAGGGTTACCTGTGGGGGGGTTTGGTTGGTTTGTTTTCAGTACTGCTGCTCCCAATTCCCATTTTGGTGGAGCCTGTGGAATACAGTTCCTCAGATGCTCTCAGAGTTGCTTCTGAACTGAAAAGTCATGGAGTGAAGCTGGGAAGGGTTGTGGAAGGGTTGTGGAAGGGTTGTGGAAGGGCTGTGGAAGGGCTGCTCTCAGGGGCTGTGGCTCTGTTTCTTGCAGGCTGTTACGGGATACGCCCGGAGCTGGTGAACGAGAGCTGGTCGTGCTCGCGGTGCTCGGCCGGCGCCTGGGCAGCGGTAAGGACTGCCCCCAGCACACCCTGGCACTGCTGGCACCCCAGCTGCTCCACAGGCACGGGGGGAGGAGGATTCAGGGTGCCTTTGGTATCCCAGCCGGGGTGTGGTCGCTTTCTGGGGAGGATGAACGGCCTGGCAGAGCTTTTGGGTCCTGTTCTGAAGGGGTTGTGTTCCCGCAGGAATGTTGCCTGTGCAATCTCAGGGGAGGAGCTCTCCAGATGACCACTGATGGCAGGTGAGTGCTGGTTCTGAGTGTGTTTTCCTTCCATGCTGCTCCTAATCTCCTTGTCTTGTGAATTTGGTCTTAATGCTCAGCGTAGCAGCGAGTTTTGGGGTTCTGGAGGGAACTGCTCCTCGTTGACTTGGCAGGATGAGCCCAAGTGACTGTGCTGCCCTACACTGCACCAGGCTGCTCGACAGCAGAGCTTCTGAACGCCTGCTGAATGTGGCTGCTTCTCAGAGAAAAGTCTTCTCAGAGAATGTTTAGCGTTGTGCAGTATCAGGTGTAGGGGAAGGTTGGTCTCTGTTGTTCCAGAGACATTTACCTTGTGCCACCCTGATTAACAGTCGATTGGGAACATTGCCAAGGCTGCCAACCCCTGGAAATGTGCCTCGATGCTGAGGGAGGCAGGGAAATGTTAACTGCCCTCCTGAGCATTTCATTCAAATGATGGCAGGCCCTGATTTGTGTCTTCACTTCGCTCCCCAGGTGGGTCCACGTCATCTGTGCCATTGCTGTCCCCGAGGCGCGCTTCCTCAATGTCATCGAGCGTCATCCTGTGGATATCAGCGCCATCCCCGAGCAGAGGTGGAAACTGGTGGGTGTCTTTTACTGGGGACAGTCTTTGGGAGCAGGAGCCAAAGGGAAAAGCTGTGACCAGGCAGAAAATCATTGTGTGGGTTTGTGAAGCAGCTGAGATTGGAGGTGATCTCGCTCTCATTTCCAAACAAAAGCGGCGTTGTTTGTGTCTGCTGAGCCCTCTCAGTGCTTTGACACACAACCAGCTCTGATTTTCAGATGTGCCTTTACTCTCTGGGAGTGTGCTGTACCCTGGGCAGAGCCTGGGACTCCTTCCCACCTGCAGTCAGGTGTAAAGTGTTCTGAAAGCTCTGTTTAATCCAAGTACTGCACAGCAGGCGTGCAGAGGGACATGGTGACTAGAGAGAAGCTGACTTGTTCATCTCTAATTCACCTCTCCTTACAACATTTCTCTTTTTCTATCAAGAAATCTCTTGTAGAAATGAATAAACATTTCTCTGACCCTGACTGCAAGGCAAGACTGCAAGGATTTTAATACAAGCCCAGCTCCAAGTTGTTATTTAGCTGTGTGGCCTCATCTGAGGGATTAGTAATGGACGATTCATTAGCTCAGAGCAATTTATCTTAATGTTAGTTAATGCTCCATCACTATAGTGTGTTATTGCAAAATAAATTGTGCTTTTGCTGCTTTTTTTGGTACAGAAGTCAGCTGGGTGACACAGTGTGGGATGGGGAAGGTGCTGGAGCAGTGATAGATGGGTTGTGCTGATGGATTCGTTAACAGAGCTGCTACTTAGTGCAGCGAGCCCGGGTGAGAGATTAGGAGGAACCTATCCCTGCTTCCAGAGTTATTTCTCTGTTGTGCAAATGGGTTTTGTACACAAATGTGAATGTAAAAAGCATTCATTATTCAGCAGGAGTGATGGGGCAGCGCAGTGCCAGGGTGATAAATCTTGCAGCCGTGGCTCTTTATGGATCAGCTGACACTTGCAACGTGCATCCTCTTCATTACCAGCACTTGTAACGCTGAACTTAAAATCCTTTTACACAACACTCACTTGTATTGCTTAATGGAGCCTCACAAGGAAACATGACTTAATTCTTTAACCCTTCCTTGGCTGCCTGGCAGTCCTGCAGAGCCAGGGCAGTGTCTGTGTGTGTCTGACTCTGCTGCTTTGCTCTGCTCCAAAGCACAGCCTGTGCCTAGCAGAGCCTCTGCACGGACCCACTGCACCCATTTCTCATTCATTCCTCAATTAAAACTGCAAAGTTTCATAGAATCCCACAATATCCTGAGCTGGGAGGGTCCCCCAAGGCCATCAGTCCAACTCCTGGCTCTGCACAGACACCCCAACAATCCACCCTGAGAGCATTGTCCAAACGCTCCTGGAGCTCTGGAAAGAAATTTTGTTTGATGTCTTCTGTTGTATTCCATTTGCACCTCGTGTTTTCTTCCTTTCTCAGGGAACATGGAGAATTTTTGCATGAATTGCCTTGACTTACATAGGCCAGTGTTGGAATTTACAGGCACATATTCCTTATGCTGCTGTTAGCCAGAGCCTGGCTTGTAGCTCAAATGTCAAACCTTCACTTGGAAAGTTTTAGAGTTATCAGTTAGGTAAGGATTAAACAATGAATTTGGAGGGCAGACTGCAGAGGCAGTGGGGCTGTGCTGTGGGCTGTGAGGTACAAAGGGAGTGTAAATTGGATGAGATTGTGTGCAGAGACTCATGAGCCATGGTGGGGAGTTTGAGGATTGTTCATGGGAATTTGCAGGTAATTCCTGGAGCATGTGGGGAGTCAGTGGAGGAGCTGGGGGCTGAGTGCTTTGGAGGTGAGCAGCTGAAGTCAGGAAGATAAACTGAGGGAGACTAAAAGGTGATGGCATTGGAGCTCCTGACTTTGGCAGTGATGGGCTTGGTGCAGAACTTGATAAAATTGGGAAGATGACCTTTGTGGCTGGAAAAGATGGAAAAGGAGAGAAGGAATGATGTGAAGGGTGAGGACAGCTGATGTAAACAGATGAGGGTAGTGGAGGAGAGAGGGGGTAGGGGTTATATGTGGTTATAATTTGATTTTTTAATATGTTTTTATTGTTTTGAGTTCCTGTGATGAGGGCTGAGGTGCCAAGGAGTGGCAGTGATCTGGTGAGAGGAATATCCTGTTCTCTAAGCTTGGACCAGGTCTCCCTGTGCAAGCACAGACTTTTCAGTCCATTTGTGGGTATGGCACCATTTTCAGGACTGCAGTTTCCTGCTCCCAGATTGATGGCACATTACAGGCCTGTGCACGTAAATTATTTATGACGTGGAAATTTGGAATAATTAGCTGTCATTCCTCAGTGGAGTAAATGAATTGCAGTGTTCACCATGCAGCAGACAGCCCATTTCTTACTCTCAGCAGTGACCTGACTCTGGTGTGCATTTTATTCTGAAGATTTCTCTCCTGTGCTTTGGACTCTTTCCCCTCTCACAGAAAATGCTTTTAAATCTCCTTGTGCAGCTTTCCCACAGCACTTGGCACCCGTGTTTCTGTCCATCCCATCTCCCACACTTCCAGATCTGCATTTTCATACAATCCCAGACTGGTTTGGGTTGGAAGGGGCCTTAAATCCCACCCAGTGCCACCCCTGCCATGGGCAGGGGCACCTCCCACTGTCCCAGGTGCTCCCAGCCCTGTCCAGCCTGGTCCTGGGCACTGCCAGGGATCCAGGGGCAGCCCCAGCTGCTCTGGGCACCCTGTGCCAGTGTTTTACCACCCTCACAGCCAAGAATTGTCACTTCCTCCATCACTCCTTCCACATCAGGCTCACTGTCACTCACATTTATCTTCTGATCATATTTGCCCTGAACATCCCTGTGTGGAGCTCTTGTGCCTGTCACAGGGAGTTTGTGTGGGCACAGGGTGTGTGCTGATCCTGCCTTGGCAGAGCCCTGTTGGCATCAGGAGGGGCAGATTCCTGCCCTGGGAGGGTTCATGCTCCCCCAGCCCCCTGTGTGTCAGCAGCTGTCCCCACTGCTGGGACAAGGGGATATCCACAGGTTCACAGTGGCTGTTGGCTCCCCTCAGTCCTGCTGGGCACTTCCCTGCTGCTTATCAGCCTCTGGAACATGGTTTGCAGAGTGATAAAAGCTCAGCTTATTAAAGGCTAAACCCACGTTCTGGCAGCACTCAGGCTCTGGCTTTGAATTTCCTGACTTTTGTTGGTTTGTGTAAAAAGGCCAAATTAATCTTTGGTGTAAACAAAGTGCCTTCAGTTAATTCATGGGACTTATTTCATATAAATGTGGGGCAGAGCCCAGGCAGGGAGGGGGGTATTCCACAGGAATAAGGAAGAGAAATCTTCTGTTCTTTGGCATCTTTTGCTTTCAGGGAAGAGAAGTGTTCCTGGAGAGGGAATCCCAGAATCCCAGAATGGTTTGGGTGGGATGGGACCTTGAAGGTTTTGGAGTTCCACCCCCTGCCACGGTCAGGGACACCTTTTGTTCATTTTAATCCTGAAAGGCACATTTGTCTCATGTGTTTGATATTAATTTTGCCCTGATTTGCCTTGTGCCAGCCTCAGATAAGGTGAAGAAGCTGCCACACCCCTGGAAGTGTCCAAGGCCAGGCTGGATGATTGGGATGAGCTTTAAGGTCCTTCCAGCCCAAACCATTCTGGGATTTGCTGACCAGTGACAGATTCCTGGAAATGTCAAAAACTGAGTGGTGTTTCCAAATGGATCCCTGGAAACATTTTGCAAGAATCCATTCTTTAGACTGGGATTCCTAAAATCTCCTTTTCTGTATTTCTGAGGAGATGGAAACAAGAATTGGTGCTGGTTTAGGGAGTGAGGAAGTTTGTCTTGTTCCCACTGCAGCTCCTGCTCACTGTCAGTGCCATCAGCCTCAGATTTTTAGCTTTGAGAAAATGTAATTTCTTTTTAAAGCAGTTACACGTCTTACATCGATTTACCTCATAACTGGGTCTGCTCTGCAGAAAATGAGTGTGAAAATGTCTCTGAGATTTCAGACCTTTTCCCCGATAATTCTTGGGTTTTTTTCATACAGTGTTTTTATTTCTTTTGTTTGCAAAACTGACTGAATTATCTACAGTGGCTCATCTGACATGGATGCCAATAAAATATTTATGGTTGATATGCTTATGCATCTAAAATAAACACACAGTATTTTTGTTCCATTATGTAATTTTATATTCCATGAGATCTGATCAATACAATGTCCCATTAAACATAATCGAGCAAATTGCCACCCAGTTACTGTGTTCTGTTCCTTCAGAAAAATGGAAATGTTATTTTCCAGCAGTGCACCTGTGAGGATCCAGTGCTGTTGGAGTTAATGAGGATTGGAATTAATGAGGTGTAGGTGCACTGTTTGTGTGAGCAGGGTGAGGGTGCAGCAGTTCTCTGGTACCACTGGTGGGTGTTTGCCCAGTCCAGGCTGGGAACCAGGCTGTGTGTGCCCAGAGTAGCTCTGCAGGGCTGAGTGGCTGGGGTGGTGAGGGAGGGAGTGACAAGATCTGCTTGGAGAGATCCTGGGTGGTGCCCACAGACAGCCCTGGCTGCGTGGGCCCATCCCCTTGGCACACAACACCACTTTGGCTGTGGCACTGCAGCCACGGGCTCTGTGCCCTGTGCCACGTCCTGTGGGGTCTCTGGGGTCTCTGCAGGGCTCCAGGCTCTGCTCCTTGAGAGGTCTGAGCTCTGGGTGTGTTCCCTGGCAGAGCTGGGGGTGACCCCAGCTGTGTTCCCTTGCAGAGGTGACCCCAGCTGTGTTCCCTTGCAGGGGGGTGATTCCAGCTGTGTTCCCTGGCAGAGGGGTGACCCCAGCTGTGTTCCCTGGCAGAGCTGGCTGTGACCCCAGCTGTGTTCCCTTGCAGAGGTGACCCCAGCTGTGTTCCCTGGCAGAGGGGTAACCCCAGCTGTGTTCCCTGGCAGAGGGGTGATTCCAGCTGTGTTCTCTTACAGAGGGGTAACCCCAGCTGTGTTCCCTGGCAGAGGGGTGATTCCAGCTGTGTTCCCTGGCAGGGGGGTGATTCCAGCTGTGTTCTCTTACAGAGGGGTAACCCCAGCTGTGTTCCCTGGCAGAGCTGGCTGTGACCCCAGCTGTGTTCCCTTGCAGAGGTGTGTGTACTGCAGGAAGAGGATGAAGAAGGTGTCTGGGGCCTGTGTCCAGTGCTCCTACGAGCACTGCTCCACGTCCTTCCACGTGACGTGCGCGCACGCGGCCGGCGTGCCCATGGAGCCCGACGACTGGCCCTACGTGGTGTCCATCACCTGCTTCAAGCACAAAGCTGCAAACCAGAACGTAGGTTTTGGGCTGGGCTCTGGGGGATTTGAGGTTTTTTGGTTTCTGGGGTTTTTAAAAATAGTTTCCGCCTGTGTTGGGTCAAAACGTTTTGTGCTTTTAATGCAGGATTGTCCAGGAAGATGTTGTTGGGGGTGGTTTAATCTGCAAGAGGGCTTGTTTGGATATTGGGAAAGAATTCTATGAAGAGAGTAGAACACTGGTACGGGGTGCTCAGAACAGCCGTGGGTGTCCCTGGATGCCTGGCAGTGCCCAAAGCCAGGCTGGATGGGGCTGGGAGCACCCTGGGAATGTGGGAGGTGTCCCTGCCCTGGCAGGGGTGGCACTGGGTGAGATTTAAGGTCCGTCCCACCCAAACCATTCCACGATTCCTCGGATTTTGGATTCCTTTCCAGCTGTGGCTGGCAGCTGATCCTGCTGTGTCCCTGCAGGTGCCGTTCCGCAGGGAGGTGGCCCTGGGGCAGACAGTGATCACCAAGAACAGGAACGGGCTCTACTATCGCTGCAGGGTCATCGGCACCAGCACCCAGACCTTCTACGAGGTCAACTTCGACGATGGCTCCTACAGCGACAACGTCTACCCCGAGAGCATCATTGTAAGGCAGCCTGGGGACCCTGCTGTGCCACAGGCAGTGCAAACTGTGATCTGTGCCCTGGGCTGGAGCAGCAAAGCAAAACTGAACTTTTTCATTTTAATTTTTAAGTTGCTGCTTGCCTAGAAAATCTCATCTCGCTCTTCATGACAGATCTTGTTCCTGACATTATCTCATTTATTTTTTGGTTGCTTTACAAAGATGTGATCTTGCTGAATGCAGATGACTTCACAGAAAGCAGTGTTTGTTCTAAATTTCATCCTATTTGTTTTGTGGTTGAATAATCTTATTTTTCAACTGACAAGAGTGATTCATGGGGGAAGCAGATTGTTCGTAAGCACTTCTGGTTCAAAACAGGGAATTCACTTAATAGAGGGAATGTCTAGAAGAGGCTGATTTGTCAGCTCATGCATTGCCTTCCTGATTGTGCCACTGATTCACTGAGTTGCCCTGCTTGTTTTTGAGATACAGGAGATGGGATGCAGTGGGATTTGTAATGAGAAATGTCCATGAGCTGGGTGCTGGCAGCAGAAGGAGCTGCCAGAGTCAATTCCTGCTCTCCCAGGCTGGTTTTGTTTGAGATGCCCACAATTAATCACAAGTGCAGAAATGTGTCCTATTGCTCATTACCATGTGATTTTTAGCACGCCTCTGGCTCCTGAGCTCTGGTGGAGCTGTGTGTCTGACCTCTCTCTCTGTGTCCTCAGAGCAGGGACTGCATCCAGCTGGGGCCCCCTCCCGAGGGGGAGCTGGTGCAGCTGCAGTGGACGGACGGGATCATCTACAAGGCCAAGTTCATTGCAGCCCAGATCAGCCACATTTACCAGGTGAGTGGCACAGGGGTCCCTGGGGTGTGCTCCAGGATGGGAGAGCTGAGCCTGCACCAGGGATGGGCTGCTGGAGCAGGGAGAGCAGGAGGAGATCTGGGAGCAGATGATTTATTCCCTCTGAGTTTGTCCAGCCTGAACTTGACACCCCTATTAAACTGTGCTCTGTGTCCTTCTGCTTTATGCAGAAAAGTGTATTAAAGTCTTGGGCAAAGGAAATAAGAATCCCTTAAAAACTTTTAATAGTTTTAACATTTTGCTGTGCACGTTTCCATGAATAAACATCCCTGGAACATCTGATGCATAATTCATGATATAATCAGTGCTTAGCAAAAAGGGTTTCATGGGAGGAGTTTTTTGTACCTGGCTGACTATTTCTGCTGGTTGAAATACAAATGTACTTTAGTAGCTGGAGCTGTTTCCTTGTGACCTGTAAAAATGCTTTGTTTAAGATGAAAGAAATTCTTATTACCATATTGGCCTGAATAGAGGGCTGCTTTTATTATAAGTGAAAAGCTGCTTTTTTCAGGATATGAATCAAAAATCAGTAGAAATGCGAGGTGCTGGGCCAGCTGGAGTACAGATATTTTGGGATCCATGGAGCACTGAATGAATCCACTTGGATAAGTCAGAGGTGCCTGAGCAGCACTGAGAGCAGCACTTTTTGGGCTCAGCATCCTCCCCAGAGCTTGGGAGTGCTCATTCCACAGCAGCCCTGGAGACATCCGTGGGGACTGGCCCCTGATGCTGCCTGGGTGGCACAGGCTGGGAAGGGGCTGTTCAGTGCTGGCTCTGAGTTCATCTTCTGCCTCCCTGCAGGTGGAGTTTGAGGATGGCTCTCAGCTAATGGTGAAGCGTGGGGATATTTATACCTTGGAGGAAGAGCTTCCCAAGAGAGTCAAGTCTCGCCTGGTGGGTACCAAAATAGCAAACAATAAACCAGCTGCAGCTTGCAGAACCCCTTCACTTTTTTTTTCATGTATTTTTTAGACATTAGGTGAATGCAGCCTCCAGTTTCTGTGTCTGTAAAACTGCTTGTCATTCCCAAAATACACAGAGTGGAAGAAATCCTGGCCATGGATGCTTGAGAGGCACAGAAATTATTTCCTCTTGCACGTGTTCAGCTCAGAGTTTATTTCTCTGGTTAAAAGATTATGTTCAGATCATTTTACACCATATGAATTCAGTTACATGGAGTCATCCTGTCCAAGGGTGAGGTGAGCTGGGCTGCAGCTCAGGGGTTTCTGGAGAACTGATTATCACCATGGGACCAAACCCCTTTTCTCACCAAACTGGAGATTTAGAGTGTGGCTTTTACCTATAAATCTCTTAATCTACACAAGATCAGGCTGTCTTTAAGTGCATAGAGTGCAGTTACTGAGCCTAGAAAAGATGAGGGATTTATTTAATAGATTTTTTTTTTTTTGGTTCCAGACCTGCTGGGTGTTTTCAGACCTGGTGTTTTACCCTTTAAAGCCATTTCATTTAACCAGGTGCTGGGGCTGGGGAATGCCCAGGCTGTTCCCAGCCCAGGGGGTCTGTGGGTCTCTCCCTGTGCTCCTGCTGTGCCCCTAATGGTTGTTTTGTGTCTCCTGCAGTCCCTCAGCACTGGGGCCCCTCAGGAAGATGTATTTTCAGGAGATGAAGTGAGAGCAGCCAAGCGTCCCCGGCTGGGGAATCCAAGGAATCCTGAGGAATATGGACAAACCCCAGATTACTTGGCCTTCATGGAGAGCCTGTTGCAGACACAGTACCAGCCTGGGACTCAGAGCAACATGTTTTAACCAGGATTCATTCAAAATATTCAATTAACCCTTTTTGAGTTAGTGGAAAAATAAATAGGAAACTGTGGAATGGAAGACCAGCCCTGTGCAATAGCCTGCTGTGAATTTCTTTCATCTCCTCTTGGTTTGGACTGCAGGAAATAAATCCCTGTCTGGCTGCTACCTCGACCTTGCCAGGAGTTGCTGACCAAGAGCTGGGGAGCTTGGAAACCCTTCAGCTTTTCACACGGAGACTTTGGAAGAGTTTCTACAGATGGAGCTTTGTGACTGGTTCTTTTTTATGAGGAAAGGGTTAAAATTTAACAAAATGACTTTTTCAGATCTGTCAAACTTTTGTCTTTCAAGGTGCTATTACATTGACTACTGAAGCAGCCTTTGGAATCGTGTTTTCTGTACATAGACGTCACCTTTGTGAAGTTTTCTATGAATGAGCATTATTAAAAAAAAAAGCAAGCAAAAATAGGAAAATGAAAGTTTCCACAAAACATTTTTCTAGATTATGGCTTTAAAACAGAAAATAAATTAAATCCTCCCCCCCTCACCCCCAAACGAATTGTGACTGATGTTACAGCGGGGAGAGGGAGAGCAAGAGCAGATGTCCTGGAATGTTCTGGGTTCTTCTTTTGTAAAGAAACACTATCTTTGTAAGCTGGGGAAGGTGGGGGAAGAAATGTTCACTGCTGGGGTGTTTCTGCCATTGGCTCTCTGCACGCCCTGGGCTGGATGTTGGCATCGCTGCCACGTCCCCAGGGAGGGGCTTAGGGAAGAAATGGCCAGGTTTGGGTCATTCCTGTCATCTTCCTTCCCCATCTTTGCCATCACAGTTGCTTTCTAGTTCAGGATCAGCATGGCTTTGAGTTCCAGTGTGCCACCCTGGTTTGGCAGTGTTCTGTTGCTGCTTGTGTTAGCTCCCCACGAGCCAGAGGCTCCCGGCAGCACTTCTCCCTTAGCACTTATCCTTTCTCTTTCCTTTGTCTCTTTATTTTTTAATTTTTTTTTTGAGTTGTGCTCCTTACAGTGTGAGAATCATTCCATGACAGAAGCTTGGGAGGTGTTTGTATGTTTTTCTTTTATCCTATTAAAGAAGAAATTCCTCAAACATCTGATTGTCGTGACATCCTTTCCTTAAGCAAAGACTGAGCCTGTGAGTTGCTCCTGGGGAAGAGGAGTGCAAGCCCTGCCTGTGATGGACTCAGCTCACTGAGGACTGAAGGAGCATTAAAGGCAGACCCCAACCCTGAAGTGCTGAGTGGGCAGCTCCCAGCTGGACCTTTGGGAATCCCCCGGGGCTGAAGAGCTGCTTGGGAAGGAGCCTGATCCAAACCCTGCTGGAGTCACTGCAAAGTCTTCCACTCTCCTTGGAGGAGCTGAGTCAGTGCAGAGGGAGAGAAGGAGGCAGGGCTGGTGCTGAGCTGGGCAGAGCTGGGGGGGTTCAGGTGCAGGGGGAGAGCAGAGGGCACCCGGACCCTCCCTCCACCCCCAGCAACCTGCAATGCTGCACTGCAATCTTTTCCACTTAATTCCCTGAAATGAGTGGATGGAGAGAGACAACATTCTTGTTTTGATTATTATTTGTAAGCCCCTTTGCAAGGTGGCCGTTGTTCTGGGGAGAGGCTGTTAAGCAACGCTCTGGCTGCATCTTTAAGGGAATAAGTGGGAAGGATTTGTGGGCTAGCAGATGGTAGATTAGCATCTTAAGAGACTCCATGGGTATTAAACTGTCCTAGTGAAAGAGTGGAGATAGAATAAAGCAATTTAATTCCTTTTTTACTTTGGTTTTGTTCTCCCTTGAGGACTGGAGGTCCCATCCCTCCTCCTGCCTCTGCTCCGGGTCCTTTTTGTGTGCGTGGCTGAGCGTGCGTGGTTGTAAGGCCTTGAAAACAGGGTTCTGCTTTTGGGTTTTTTTTTATTTCTGAGTTTTTGACGTTTTCAGTAGATGTCTCCACGAATAAAACCAAACTGAGACTAATAAAAGTTTAAAAAATTGGCAAGGTTCTCCCAGCCTCGGTTGTTCCTCCCACAGAGCTGTCTCCTGTCGGTTGAAATGTGATTAAATAGAAAACTTGCTGTATAAAAGACTAAGAATGTTGCCAGGCCACGAGAGAAATATTTAAAACAATTGAAAGAGAAATTTAACCAGCAGAGGAATTTTGTTGGAGGTGGGAGGGAAGGGTGGGATGGGATGAGTGGTTGTGAGCGACGGGGAATTTCCTCTGCATGTTCGAGTCCTGCATAGCTGTACCATGTGTAGTACCTTCCCCAAATACTATTTATATTGTAAAAACACAAGTGTGTTCCCTCACCCCATATTCAGATGCTGAGTTATGTTAAACATGGACTTGGAACTGTCAAATGCCCTTCCTTGGTGCAAGGCTTTTCTCTCTTTTTGTTGATTTTTAAATCCCTCATTTTGCTTTAGGAATGACTTGTGCACATTCAGGATGGTGGCCGTGCTGATGGCCCCTATTGAAAGGAAAAGAGGAAATGCACATTCCTACCCCTTCCTCCAGTGAAATATATTTGTGTCTGATTATGTGCTATTAAAATAATGATTTTTTTTCTTTTTCCCCCTAGATTAAGGCTGTGATGTATTTTTTGCCTATTTTTTTCTCTGCCTCTAGGTTCAAAATGAATTAAAAGCTGTTGAGCATTTCAGAATGACACTTTCTGGGGGGTTGAAGTCTCTTCATTTCTAAGTTTAAGGTCTTGTGCAGCAGGAGGTCATTGAGCCTCCTCAAACAGCATCTCCCTGAACTTCATTTAAACACCTTTAATTTCCCACCCAGAGCTTTCAGGTCATCTCTCATTCCTTGTCCCAAGAGTGACTGTGCTGCCACAGGCACACACAAAAAAAAGCAGTTTTGGCACAATCCTGAGACTTCAATGAGCTGGAGCTGTTGACACAGAATTATTTGGCAGCTTTGGTAGCAGAGGAAGAGAAGTCCTTGGGTAACTTGCTCACCAATAGAAAATCACTGGGAGTTATTTATTCTGCATGGGAGCAGCAAAACAATTAAATTTTTGGTTTCCAACGGGGGAAATGTAAAGGTCACTGTGCAAACACTGTTTGGAATTGCACAGCGACCACAGTTTAACCACTTTTCCTGTGGAACAAACAGGATTTTGGCTCTGTCTCAGCACAGTTCACTTTGGCTTACCTCTCCAGCCAGCCTTGCCATTTCAGATGCCAGCTGCTAATATCCCCTAGCAAAGGAGCCAGCCTGCCTCTGAAGCAGGAGTGATCCCCTCCCCTGTGCCCCAGAGCGGGGTTTAAAAATAAAGAAATGGCCAGACCCTCTGCTCATCTGCTTCATTTCACTGGAGCCATCTCTGGAAAATGCAGCAAATGGTCTTTGCTCAGGAGGGAATGGTCAGTGATCCGGGCCAGGAAGCTGCTGCCTGAACAAAGGATGCTCCCTTTATCCAGGGATTCATCTGCCTGAACGAGGAGATGAACCTGAGCTGATTGCAGGTGCACGGGGCTCCCTGGGCACTTCTCTCCCTGGAGAAGCCACGAGGTGTGGGAAGAGCTCTGGTGCAAGTGTGAATTCCTCGTGCTCTGCTCAGAGCTGAGGTTTCCTTCCCTTGTCACCTGGAGAGCTCAGAGCCACTCAGTGCCTGGTTAATCTGGGATTCAGCTGGGACTGGAATTAACTCTGCAATCCAGGAGCTTTGTGGCCTGCCTTGGGTGATTAGTGTGAGATTTTTGTCAGCACCAAGTGAAAAATCTGCCTGAGCACAACTTTGTGAGGTCCCTGGGATGGGTCTGGGCTCCTGGAGCAATTTCTCATCACATTTTTCACTAATTCAGCTTAGAGACAATTGGCTGCTTGTTAAAAGCTGCAATTTCTCTCACTCCTGTGCTACTCCCAAACCGAGGGCTTGGTCCATTCTGTCCAGATAAATTTCCCTGCAGTTTTTCTCAGCAGTGAGGGATGTCCTTGGGTGTTTTCCTGCCTCCAGGGGTTTGTGCTCAGAGCTGGGGGTGACACGGGGCTGTGCCCTGAGCAGCAGCAGTGCCAGGCCCTGGCACAGGTGCCCAGAGCTGCCCTGGAGTGCCCAAGGCCAGGCTGGGCAGGGCTTGGGGCCCCTGGCACAGGGGAGGGTCCCTGCCATGGCAGGGGTGCAGTGATGAGACACAAAATTTGTTGAAATTCCATTTTTCTCCTGGTTTTCCTCTCCTGGAGAGAGCTGAGCAAAAGCCACCCCTGAGCTGAGAAGTTTGTGTTGTGCCAAAAGTGAAAAATTCCTCCTGAAATCCTCGGGCTCAGTCGGGGTGTGAGGGCACAGGGAGCTCGGGCTGGGAGCTGCTGTGGCACAGGGTGGCACAGGATGGCAGAGGGTGGCACAGGGGTGACACAGGAGTGGCACGGGGGTGGCACAAGGGTGGCACAGGGGTGACAACACTTCTGGCACTGCACCTGGGACCTGCCAGCCTGGAACAGGGATCAGCCGTGTCCTGCTGTAGCTTCCCAGCACTGATGTTCCTTTCCCTTTACCCTTTTCTCTTTTCCTTTTTCCCTTTCTCCCTTTTCCCTGTTCCCCTTTCCCTCTTCCCTTCTCCCTTTTCCCCTTTTCCCTTCTCCCTTTTCCTTTTCCCTTTCCCTGTTCCCATTTCCCAGTTTCCTTTTCCCTTTTCCCTGTTCCTTTCTCCCTGTTCCCTTTTCCCTTTTCATTTTCCCTTTTCCCTTTTCCCTTTTCCTGTTCCCATTTCCCAGTTTCTTTTCCCTTTTCCCTTTTCCCTTTTCCCTTTTCCCTTTTCCCTTTTCCCTTTTCCCTTTTCCCTTTCCCTTTTCCCTGCTCCTTTCTCCCTTTCCCTTTCCCTTTCCCTGCAGTGCAGTCTCTCTGTGCCACTTCCCAGGCCCATGGTTATAATCTGGTTTTCTCCTTCCATCCTCCTCCTCCTCATTTTTATGTCAGTGCTCCGTGGGGGAAGTTTTCCCTTTTGTACAGCTTTGCTTTCAGTTTAACAGCTCTGCTTTCCTGCAGAAATTGCAAATAGTCTCTCCCAGCTGCTTTGTTCCTGCTCCGTGTTCCTTTCTTTCCTCAGGATTTGGCTTCACTGTGTTGAGAGAAGGAGGAGGAAAATTCCTTCCCTGAGCAGGCTCCAGTTCAAGGAGCTCCTGCTGTTTCCCGTGGGGCTTCCTCCAGTCCAGAGCAAGGAAAACAAATTAAAACCAAGGTGGTGGAACCCACCAGAATATTTTACACTTATTTTGGTGATTCATTAACTCCAGAGTAGTTTGGGGAAATTCATGGCGTTGTGTTTTTGTGTTTTTGGAGCATCCTGTGTGCATAATTTGGGGTCAGATTAATTCCTGTGTGATAAAGGAATAAAAACCCACAATGAAGTCAGGCTTGTGCCCTGGAAATGGTTTCCAGTCTTTGCTAGAACACATTGAAACAAGATAATGGGAAAAATAATGGGAAATGTGGTTTGCTGTGTAATCTCTGGCCTCTGGAGATTTCATTTTGGTGACTCAGCAGACACAGAAATGAAAACTTGAGGCATTTGGCCACTGCCAAGGTCGTGGTCGTTGCTCTTGCAGCAGGATTTGAAGTTTCACAACAAATTTGGTGCAAAAAGAAAGAGAATTCCAAGGTGCTGCTGGCAGCTGCCTGCACGCAGGGGCGTGGGCCTGCAGTGAGATAGGAACGGGTGCAATTATTCCAAGAGCTGAATTTCTTTGGGGTGATTGTTTGTTTCCAAGTCAGCTCTGCCCTGCCCAGCACTTCCAAAGAGGGGGATTAAAACAAACCAGGGAGGTTTTTTGGGGTCCGTCTCAGGCGTTGTGAGCTGAGGTGTGGAAGCACCTTTGGCACAGCTCCAGCATCCCCTCCCTCCCCAGGGAGGGCTCAGGGGGCCCAGGCAGGGACAGAGGCACAGCCAGGAGAGGGAGGAGGCTCTGGGGGCTGTTCTGGAGTTCTGGGGCTGTTCTGGAGCTGTGGGAGCTGTTCTGGAGCCTGGCAGGGGATGCTGCTCTGCTCCCTCCATTTTCAGGGATGCTCTGCTCCCTCCATTTTTCAGGGATGCTCTGCTCCCTCCATTTTCAGGGATGCTCTGCTCCCTCCATTTTCAGGGATGCTCTGCTCCCTCCATCTCTCAGTGCTGGGGCAGGGGGGGCCAGCCCAGGCTGCAGCAGGGACCCCCCAGCTCTGCCTCCTGCTGCACGGAGCAGACAAAGCCAAGATCTGATAGCAGAGCTTGGAACAGCTGTCTGCTGACAAGTATAATACACTGTATTAATGGTGTCATTATTATTCCCTAATTAAAAGCTAATAACGAAGAGTTAATTGCCTTTAAAAGATGAAGCAGTGCCGTGGCAGGGATTTATCTCTGTTTTTCTTTGCTCGCCTGGCTGTGCTGATATTTTCAGGCTAATTAATTGAATCAAATCTTACTGAAAACTAATAATCTCCCTGTGTCGATTCAGCCAATTGAATTAAAAGGTATTTGCTGGGTGCTGGGCTTGAGGAAGCCTCAGATATTTATAAACAGGAGCTGGGTGTGGGTTGTCACCTCGGTCAGGGGGTCAGCAGCACAGCACAGCCCCCAGGGGGAAAATCCCAGTGGGAAAAGCTCCTCTGGTGCCCCGAGCAGGGACAGGGACACAGCCAGGGTGGGATTTGGGATTTTGGGAGGGAATTCCTCCCGGGAGGGGCTGCCCAGGGCAGCTGTGGCTCCCTGGCAGTGCCCAGGGCTGGCACTGGGGACAGGGGGACAGGGGGAGGTGGCCCTGCCTTGGGGCAGCCACAGCCCCTGCTGCTGCTGCTGCTGCTGCTCCCCTTCCCTTGCTGTGCCCTGCTGGGGAGGTTTGGGGAGTTTTGTGGTTTTCTGGGGAGTTTTGGGGTGTTTTGGGGTTTTTTGGGGGTTTTTAGGGGTTTTTTTGGTGTTTTTGGGGGTTTTTAGGGGTTTTTTTGGTGTTTTTGGGGGTTTTTAGGGGTTTTTTTGGTGTTTTTTGTGTGTTTTTGGGGTGTTTTGAGGTGTTTTTTTGGTGTTTTTGGGTGTTTTTTGTGTGTTTTTGGGGTGTTTTGGGGTTTTTTTGGGGAGTTTTTGGGTGTTTTTTGGGTGTTTTTGGGGAGTTTTTTGGGTGTTTTGGGGGAGTTTTTGGGGTGTTTTGGGGTGGTTTTTGAGGTGGTTTTTTGGGGAGTTTTTGGGTGGTTTTTTGGGTGATTTTGGGGTGTTTTTGGGGAGTTTTTTGGGTGTTTTGGGGGAGTTTTTGGGGTGTTTTGGGGTGGTTTTTGGGTGTTTTTTTTGGTGTTTTAGGGGTGTTTTTGGGGTGTTTTGGGGTGTTATGGGGTGGTTTTTGGGTGGTTTTTTTGTGTTTTAGGGGTGTTTTTGGGGTGTTTTGGGGTGTTTTGAGGGTGTTTTGGGGTGTTTTGGGGGAGTTTTTGGGGGAGTTTTTGGGGTGTTTTGTGTGTTTTTTTGAAGTTTTGGGGTGTTTGGGGGTGTTTTTTGGGTGTTTTTGGGGTGTTTGGGGGTGTTTTCGGGGTGTTTTGGGGTGCAGGTGCAGTCACAGAGCAGTGTGTGAAACTCCCCCAAAAGTGACCCCTGTGCAGCTCCTGGCACTCGTGTGGTGCCAGCTGGAGGGAACCAAATGTTCTCTCTGGAAGTTCACTTTATCACTGCTCATCTCCTGTGCGCAGTAAATTTTATTAAAGTTCCCCAAAGAGCAAACTGTAAATTCATTAGGGCCCGTTTTGGACTGCACCTTCTCTCATTTTGGGTAAAAAAGCAGATTAGAAGTCATCTGGGCTCCGTGATAATTAAAAAGAAGATGCTCAAACATAATTCTTAATTAAACAGCAATGAGATAAGAACTTGTGTAGTCTGCTTTTGGTGTGTTGGAAAGATGCAGAGGTTCCCATTGTAATTATGTGATTTATGATCTTCCACACAAAGATGTAATTAGTTTTTTCTCCCCCCTTTTTAAAATTTAAACATTATTTAGATTAAAAAATTGTGCAGCAATTTGAATCTGCTTTTCCTGAAGGAATAGCAATTTGCTTTGATTTATCTTTAGGTTTCAATGTACAAAAATTATTTGGAGCTAAAAGGGGATACCCTAAAATAAGACCCCTCCTGGTGTTATTCCCTGCTGCAGCCCCAGACCTAGATACTTGGAGCCCCATCCAGTCTGAGCCTTAAGCAACGTGTTTGCTGTCCTAAAAAATATAAAAATATATCTAGGTGTGAATATAAAAATACAAAAAATACAAAATATAAAAATACATCTAGGTATGAATAGGTGTATGAATATAAAAATACAAATATACTAAAATATTAAATATAAAAATACATCTATGTGTGAATACAAAAATACAAAAAATGCAAAAAATAAAAATACATCTAGGTGTTAATAGGTGTATTAATATAAAAATACAAATATGCTAAAAATGCTAAATATAAAAAATACGTTGATGTATTAATAGGTGTATAAATGTAAAAACACAAATATACTAAAAATACTAAATAAAAAATACTAAATAAAAAATACATCTATGTATGAATATAAAAATACAAATATGCTAAAAATACTAGATATAAAAATTCAGCTGTGGCATCCTGCTGGTTCTTGCCCTGGCTCTGCCATCCTGAGATGGGAGTGGAACCTGACTCACTGGTGCTCAGCAATTTCCTGAGCAACACCTTACATGGCTCAGGACATTACATATTTAATAACAAGAGATTTTTTTGTTTGTTTGTTTTTTTAATCATTCGTACACATTTTTCCCCCCCTGGGGTTTATTATCCTCAGTAAGCCCGGGATAAAGCCCTTGTGTAAGCCATGAATGTGGGGCTGCCATCTGCAACCTGCCCTGGCACACGGAGCCAGCCCTGAGCCCCTGGCACACAGAGCCAGCCCAGCCCTGAGCCCCTGGCACAATTTCTCCCTCCCCAATTTCCCCCTCCCCAGTTTCCCCCTCCCCAATTCCTCCCTCCCCAATTCCTCCCTCCCCAATTCCTCCCTCCCAGTTTCCCCCTCTCCAGTTTCCCCCTCCCCAGTTTCCCCCTCCCCAGTTTCTCCCTCCCGAGGCTGGGGGAGCTGGGCTGAGCTGCCTGGGGAGGTGAGGGGGGCTGGGCCCTGATTGATCCCCAGAAATGGGGAATGGATGGAAAAGCAGCGAGGGTAAAGCTGGGCTGGGGGGATGCAGCAAATGCTGGGAGAGAGTGTGGTTATCACATATTATCAATCAATCAATCAATCAATCAATCACACATTAGCAATCAATCACACATTATCACACATTATCAATCAATCAATCAATCAATCACACATTATCTATCAATCACACATGATCTATCAATCACATTATCTATCACACATTATCTATCTATCTATCTATCTATCACACATTATCAATAATCAATCAATCAATCAATCAATCACACATTATCTATCAATCACACCTTATCTATCACACATAATCTATCTATCACACATTATCTATCAATGACACATTATCACACATTATCTATCAATGACACATTATCACACATTATCTATCACACATTATCACACAGCAGGGTCACTGCTGCTCTGCTGCAGCCACAGGGCACCCCACCCTGCCAGGGCCAGGGCCAGGGACAGGGACAGGGACAGGGTTTGGGACAGGGACAAGGACAGGGACAGGGTTTGGGCCAGGGACAGGGCCATGGCAGGGACACCTCCCACTGTCCCAGGCTGCTCCAGCCCTGCCCAGCCTGGCCCTGGGCACTGCCAGGGATGCAGGGGCAGCCCCAGCTGCTCTGGGCACCTGTGCCAGCCCTGCCCGCCCTGCCAGGCAGGAATTGTCTCTCCTCCACCCCTGCTTGCCTCCTGCAGTGCCTGTGGAGGTGCTGCAGTGGCTGAACTTGTGCTTTCCTCCCTGGGAGAGCTGGGAGCTCCTGTGTCCCCTTCCCAGAGGATGCAGCAATGGTAAGACAATTTTCTCAGCACCTCTGAGGGTATTTACTTTTTCCATTTCAGTTCTACATCTGTTCACTTGCCGACTTGGAATTTGCAACCATCTTATTTGGGAGAAGGAATTGATTTCTCGGTCTGTTACTGCTGCTCTTGGTATAATTAAAGCATATTGCAACGTGAGGAATTTCTCCTGGCCTGGGAACTGCTTTGCCACTTGGGTAATTCTGTAAACCAAGGGAAGCTTTTCCTTTTCCTCTGGAATGTAAATTACAGTTACAGCTACTTTAAAGCCTTTGTTCTGCTGCAGGGGACTGGGGGCTCTTGCTTTAGGGCTGTGCAGGGGCTTGGGGGCTTTTGCAAATCAATCCCCTCAGGGATTTGGCATCCAGGCTGCTGGAAATTCAGTTTACAGTTTACAAACTGGGAGCTGGGACAAGCGTGCTCCCTGCAGGGCCCTGGAAGGGCTTTGCTGCTCTGAGCTCAGGGCAGAGCTGGGCTGGGTGAGCCTGGGGCAGGCACAGACATTGATCAGGCAGGCACAGACATTGATCAGGCAGGCACAGACATTGATCAGGCTGTCAGGAGCATCCCCGGGTGGGACCAGCACTGGCCAGGGCTGCCAGGAATGTTCCAGCCTGGATGTGCTGCTGGAGCAAGCCCTGAGCCGTGCCCTGGACACTCCAGGAAAACCCAAGCTGGGTTTGGCTCTGCTCTCAGTGTCCCTCTCATCTCTAATAAAAGGGGATCTGGGATCCCTGCTGGTGCCTGTCCCTGCCTTGACCCTGCTCCTCTGGGGAAACTGGATCTGTGTGGGTCTGCAGCCCCTGGGACAGCCCTGTTCTGTGAAAATTCCCTGCAATGATTCACTCCTTCCCCCTGCTCACATCTCTAATAAACTCCCTGTCAAAGCTGTCATCTGGAGCTCGTGTGAGAGAGAGGGAAAAATCCCAGGGATCAATAAGGAACAAGAGCTCTCCCTCCCTCCCTGCTGCAAACGGGCATTAATGGGCCATCACTTAGAGTTTAATTAAAACCAAAGTCAGCCCTGTGCCAGGTTTCAGGCTGGTGCTGTCTGGCACAGCAAAGCCAGAGAGGCTGAGCTCAGAGCAAGAATTCCTCTTTCATCTGCCCTTTGCCCCTGGGATGGGCACAGGGTGCCCTGGGATCATTTGTGTTTTCATTTATTTTATCATTTATTTTATCATTTATTTTACCATTTATCAATCCCTACCTCAGGCTGCCACATTCAAAACCTGTACCTGGGATGTAATTCCAGCAGCTTCTGGGGCTGCTCCCTGTGAGCCTCACCCTTGCTGGGCACTGCCAGAGCTCCAGGAAAATTGGGACAATGCTCCCAGGGATGCCCAGAGTGGGATTTACTGGGGGGTCTGTGCAGGGACACTGATGATCCCTGTGGGTCGCTCCCAATTCAAGATATTCCACGATTCTGTGAAAAGATTTCATCCTGTGTTTGCTTCCCTAACTGGCTTCCTGTGGAGTTGGTTGGGATTTTTTGAAAGATTTACTTAGCTCCCAGCTGCCGTTCCAATTCTCCTTGCCACTCACCTTCCTGTGCTCCGTGTGGAATTGATTTCAGTTCTGTCAGGGGTTTGCATTTCAGCCTGGGGGATGGTCATGCCAGCTCAGGAAAGGATGGAAGCAGAATGAGAGCCTGGAGAGCAGGGATGGGGATGATTGTTGTCACAGAGAGAGGAATGGCAGCGCTGGGAGAGCAGGGGGAGGCTGAGAAACAGAGCCCAGGAGAAGAATCAGCTTTCCCTTTCTACTCCTCAATGATAACAAAGTGAGCATCAAAAACGCCCTCCCTGCTGTGAGGCTGCTGGGGTGCCTGTCCCGTGGCCGTGGCTGAGCTGTGGAGCTTTTGTGTTACAAATTTCCTTGGAGAGCAGATGATGAAGTCAAAACTCGTTCCTGTTCCCAGACTGCCTGCAGGGACACACGCACACGAGGCTGGTTATAAACCGGGAGATTTCTGGGTTTTATTCCTGTCTCTTTCTTCCTGTGCCTCTGGGTTGTTGCTGTTTGATGTGTGCTTGGCTCCCTCCCCTCCCTCTCTGGCAGGGAGTAACAGCATTTTGGAGGTGGTGCCATTCCCTGGCATCTCAGCTCACCTGATGCTGATCGTGCTCTCTGTGAACTTGCTAATTAATTTTATTGTTCTTTTCTTTGAGCTGCAGTCAAGCTGCTGCTGGTGGTGTCAGTGTAGGAAGGAGAGGGGGAAGCTGTGGAAGGGAGGGCAGGATCCCAGATCCCAGAGCAACTCTTCCATCAGTGCCACCCCTGCCATGGCAGGGACACCTCCCACTGTGCCAGGCTGCTCTGGCTGTCCTTGGGCATCCCCGGGGATCCAGGGGCAGCCACAGCCTCTCCCAGGCTCAGCTTTCTGCTCCTGGCATCCCCCGTGGCCCTGCAGGTGACACCAGGGTGGCACCAGGGGGGCATTGGGGCTCTGCAGGAGACACCAGGGTGGCACCAGGGTGGCACTGGGGCCATGGCCCTGCAGATGACACCAGGGTAGTACCTGGGCTGTGGCTCTGCAGGTGACACCAGGGTGGCACTGGGGCTGTGGCCCTGCAGGTGACACCAGGGTGACACTGGGGCTGTGGCTCTGCAGATGACACCAGGGTAGTACCTGGGCTGTGGCTCTGCAGGTGACACCGGGGTGACACCAGGGTGACACTGGGGCTGTGGCCCTGCAGGTGACACCAGGGTGACACCGTGGCTCTGCTCCTCACCCCTCTGGGCCCCCTGGAGCAGGGGCAGGGCTCTGAGCCCCGTGCCACCCCCGGGGCACAGGGACAGGGGCAGAGCCCTCCTGGTGGCCCTGGCACTGCCCCACTCCTCAGCCCTGGAGCAGCCCCAGCCTCGTGCTGCTGCTCTTTGGGCACCAGGGTGACACTGGGGCTGTGGCTCTGCAGGTGACACCAGGGTGACACCAGGGTGACACCAGGGTGACACTGGGGCTGTGGCCCTGCAGGTGACACCAGGGTGACACCGTGGCTCTGCTCCTCACCCCTCTGGGCCCCCTGGAGCAGGGCCAGGGCTCTGAGCCCTGTGCCACCCCCGGGGCACAGGGACAGGGGCAGAGCCCTCCTGGTGGCCCTGGCACTGCCCCACTCCTCAGCCCTGGAGCAGCCCCAGCCTCGTGCTGCTGCTCTTTGGGCCCAAAGCTCCCAGGTGAGCAGGTTGCTCCTTGCACAGGTGGCTGCTTGCAGCAGGAGCAGGGGGACAGCAGTGTCCCATGTCCCCGGGCAGCAGCAGGGGGGTTTGGGAGGCCCTGTCCCACACACACAGGGCTGCAGCACGTTCAGACAATCTTCCTTTAATACAAAGTCAATATATCTACATACACCGTGGTATGAAAACCACTTACTGTTTCAGTTTGAAATAACAGTGTGAAAGCAACAGCACTTTGCTCTCATACAAAGAAAAAAACCTCCCCCCTCCCCCCAACTTGTCCAGTAAGATTTTGCTGCAACATACTTAGAAATTTGGGCAACTTTCACACAAATAAGTAAAACCTCGAAGAAGCCTTTCAGTTGGTTCTTTTTTTTTTCTTTTTCTTTTTTTTTTTTTCAGTTAAAGACAGGAAATGGATTGTGTGGGGGGTTCTGGGCAGCACTTGATGGCCATGATTACCCCTTCTAGAAAATTAAAAAAACAAAAAGGAGAGGGCAGAGGTGAGCAGAGTTTGGGGCAGGGTGGCTTTTCTCAGATGTCCTGTGCTCTGTGCACAGCTGCAGGAAAACTCCTGGGCACAGAGACAGGCCAGGCTGGTACCTGCAACACACCTGGGATGTCAAAACACCTGATGGGTGCCAAGGCTCCAAAATGCCACCTCTGTCTCCAGTCAGCAGAAGCCACTGGTGCTGTTGAATCTCCCAGTTGAGCCCTGGCCCTGCACGGCCACAGCTGAAGGGGAGGGAATTGGCACTGCCACCACCCCTCCACCTGCTGCTCCCCCCTTCCAGGGACCTGGGATATGTCTGTGATTTAAAACAAGAGAACCCAAAAAAAAATTACTAATAATAATAATAAAAAAAAATCCAGAAAGGACATTTTGTTCTTACATGAGCAAGTTAAACCTTTTAAATGGTAGAAAAGCAATATGTAGAAGTAGCAATTTGCACTGCATTTTTATATATCACAGCCATTACACGTAACATTTCTACAGTGAAAAAATAGACTGTCTTTGAACATAATATGAACAAATAAGCAAATTTTTCTTTTAAATTCATTGACTGATATTCTTTGTCTTAAAAAAAAAAGGAAAAAATACACTATTTAAAAAAAAGGTAATGTCACTTGTTACAGTTACATCGATACTTTAAAGAAAGCCACTCACAGTATTTGCCATTGGATGCACCTTCCTGGATCTTTCCCAGTTCTTTTACAGCTGGGGCATGGTGGGGACAGTGGGAGATGTGCAAGGAGTGCCGTGGTGCTGGGCCAGTCCTGAGAGGAGCTCCCGAGAGCTGCTGAGTGCAGAGGCCAGGGGCTGGCACCAGGAACCAGCTGGGTTTTGGAAATCAATTTCTGCAGGTGTTTCTGGGGCTCCTGGCAGGGAGATGCTGCTGGCAGGAGCAGGGGGACACTCAGGGCAGCAGGGGGGTGTGGATGCACAGAAAGGGAAGGGGCTGCCTTTCTTCCCACCCTGCTCCAAGGAAAGCCTGATGTGCTGGGAGGGGGCCCAGACCCAGCAGCCAGAGACCCCAGCCCAAGCAAGGGGAGGGGCTGCCCCCCACAGCCAGCTCTGGGGGTTGTAACTCTCGCTCTGTCCTTTTAAATATCCTAAAAAATAAATTTTGGAATTAGAAGAAATGAGGAATGTTCCAAGTATTCAAAATGTGAGCTATAAAACCTCTGGCGTGGCAGGGGCATCCCGTGAATGCTGTTTGCAAGGTGCCTGCAAGCCCAGAATCATCCCAATGCTGATACTGAGGTTATTAAGACTCCAGCTAGAAGAACTCCTGACCCTAAGTTTGCCTAAGTGTTGAGATTCAGCTCCTTTTCTTTCACAGAACACCTTCAATTCTGCAAGTGACTTCCTTTAAAGACTGCCAACTACATTAGTAAATAAACTGAACTCTAATGATGTAACCAAAGTCGGTTTTTCCTTCCCTTCTCCAGCAGAAACGGTTCCCAAGGTGTGTTGTAGCTTTTGGATCAGTTTCCCTGTGTCCATCCATCCTCCCCAGTGAACACCTCCTGAGGTTCCAGAGCAGGTCTGAGCAGCCCTCCCGAGCTGCCCCTGCGAGGGCCAGGTCACAACGCGGAGATCCCCAGGGGTGTTCCTTCCAATGCTCCCCCTGCTCCCGATGCACTGTCCAGATGAAAAGGTTCTTCTTCTGAGTCAGTTTTGTAAGTTCAAGCGCTCCTCCTGGGTCAGAAGAGGCCTTCCAGGACTGAAGTGGTTGGTAGAGTCTGCACAACGATGGCTTTTTATGTTGCATAGTGATCAAAACTTCCCAGATACTCCAGAGCTGCCTGGTAACAGAACTGGTATTCATCCTGCCAACAGCAAAGAGAAGCAGCCTCAGAGGTGGGAGTGGGCTCCTCAGGATCCCTGTCCTGCTTTGCAGACAGCACAAAGCTGAGCAGGAACCTCTCTGATTCTCAAAGAGCTCAGAACTCCTGGGAGGGGAAGTTCCAGCTCTCCCCTTTATGCCTGTGCCTCTGAGTACTGAACATCCCCCTCTCCTGTCAGCCCCAAGCCAGATTCTTGTTCTTGGGTAAGAACAGAGGCTCCAGACTGGGATGGAATCTTTAAGGGACTTTCTAACAATAGGAATATATATTTTTAAATTCATTTTTATATTTTTAAATTCATTTCTTAGGTGAAGTCAGCAGGGCAGCCTGGGCTTGCTGAGTGACCTCAAGTGAGGGCTTGGCAATGGCCAGAAAGGCCAGGCTGGACAGGGCTTGGAGCAGTGAAGGGAATGAAACAAGAGGGGCTTGAGGTCCCTCCCAAACCATCCCAGCCCATTTTATGATTCCTGGGACAGCTGGGGCTCCCTCACCTCTGTTTGCACCATTGCAGGTCGTTGTGTTCGCAGCATCTTCACTGTCTGGAAAATATCTACAACCCCCTCGTAGCGCATCCGCTCCAGCACGATGCTCAGGGTGATGAACACTCCGGTCCTGCCCACGCCAGCACTGCAGGAAGGGCAGGAAATGATCAGGGAATTGTGTGCTACAGTGTCCAAATGTTCCTGTAAATGCTGCTCGGGGTGGGGCTGAGCTGAGCCCTGTGAGCACGTTGGAAGTGGAGAGCCTGGGTCAGTCCTCCAGGAGAGATACCCAGAAATAAACCAAGTGCCAGAGTGTGACCCAAAAAATGTTTGAGAAAGGGAAATTCAAGAAGTTAAAAGCTTTGGGTAGTGGTAAACAGCGTTCAGTGGGAAAATTATTCATAATATGTAATACTGGGCTTTTGAAAATGAATAATTTTAGTAAGAATGGATCATCCTGCCCTGCCTGTAGGTAAGGAGGTACAATTCTTGCTAGCAGCCAACAGCCCAGCAGGCTTTTGGTGTAAATTGGAGGTGTAAATTTGGCTGAGACTGGTAAAAAATACTTCTAATTCTGCAGGTCAAATATTATAGATATTCTACAGATATCCTATATGTCACACTGTGGCTCCCATCTCCTTCAGAGATATTTCATCTCTAAATATAAAGGGCCAAAGCCTTGTGGGCAGGGCTGAAGGGAGATGAGTTTGGCTGGCAGAGGGAAGTGTTTGGCACCAACACCCCTGAGAAATCTCCCTGCAAGGATGGGTTGGGAAGGGGGGATGGCTGGATTTCAATTCCTGCTGCTGTCCCCCATCCCATCTGGATGGGTGTGCCCATGTGCCTACCTGCAGTGGACAGAGATGGGGCCATCCTGGCCAAACTGCTCCTTGGTCTTGTGCACCTGCCCAATGAAGTCGATGAAACCTTCTCCTGATTTTGGCACACCTTGCTCTGGCCAGTCAGTGAACTGGAACTGACGGACAGTTCGTGACTGACCATCCTGGGGGACAAAACAGCAACAGTTCAGCACCCGTGTTGTGACAACACACAGGAAAGGCAAAAAACTCCCCTACTTTTGCTGCTAGTTTGTTAAAGAGCATGAAAAGTTAAGGCAGCTCAGTGTTGCAGTCAAGTGCACACGTATTTATTATCCAGCCCCATCATGATGAAGCTGCTTGTGTTGCAGTTGACGTTCCTGGAGTCAGGCTGTCAGCACAGATCCATATCCTGGCAGGTGCTGAAAGCTCTGACCACTGCAGACAGCACAGATGGAGTCTTCAGCAAAGGAACGTTCAAGGTGAGGTGTTGGCCCCTCTAATCAATCTTCACAAAGAATTGCCACAGTGTCAGAATTACAGCTGACAGGAAGATAAATCTTGTTCTATGAGGACTGATGAGGCATCCTCCTCCTCAACCTTGCAAATTAAATTATCAGGTTCTGGAATACTTTGGCAACCTCAAAAGCTGTGCTGTGAGAGGGAGGGTTATGTTTGCTACTGAAATTTGAGAAGGTATTGAAATGTTCCTTTAGATGAGAAACCTGACATTGAATCGAAGATTATTGGAGTGAATTTGTCCCTTTGAACATGACTGACAGTGGCTCCTCTCCAAGCCATAGAAGTGCTCGTTTTCTGAAGGGTGCTGAGAAACCTTTGCAAGATCTTTATCAGCTTTTGTGGGCAAATACTTTCTGCTTTCACCTCAGATAAGCTGCAGCTAAACCCAAAAGCCAGGCACCTCTCTAACAAAGCAACTCAAGGCAATGAGAGAGGTTTAAAACTGCTTTCAATTTGTAAGAACAAATATTCCAGTACAATCTATGTGTGTGTGCTCTGTTCCTCATCCCAACTGAGCTCTTGGGCACATGGACTCCAAACCTCCTTGGGCAGCCCCTTCTACTACCTGACCAGACTTTCCATGAAGGAATTCCTGCTGATGTCCAACCTGAACCTCCCCTGGCACAGCTTGAGGCTGTTTTGTCTTGTCCTGTGAGCAGACCCTGAACCCCACCTTGTTTTGTGCTGGACTCAATGATCCTTGTGGGTCCCTTCCTAGCAGGACATTCCATGAGCTCTCCTCCACTGATAATCCCAGAGAAAGTGTGGACACCTCAGCCGAGCCCACCAAACCCCGTGTCTTCTGCCAGCCCCTTTCCTCCCAGTTTGAACCGCCCCATCCCAGCCCGTGCCAGCACCTACCCTGGCATCCGTGACCTTGAACTCCCTCAGGATGTACTGGGGCATGTTGTACTCTGCCATGGGGTCCACGACGAAGTACTGGTACCGTGCCGAGCGCTCCGCGGGCCAGTACTGATGGCACTTTTCCTGCCCGGGGCAAACAGGTCCCGTTAGCCCCTGTTCCTGGCCTGCAGGATCCCCTCCCAGCCCCTCCCCGGCCCCGCTCACCCGCCCCATCTCGCGAAGCTTCGTCAGCATCACGACGATGGTGGAGTTGTTTTCCCAGAGCATCCTCCAGAAATCCTCGGTGGTCTCTGCCAGCGGCCCCTGCGTGGCTATGTAGGCTCTCTGCTGCCTGGGGAGCCCAAAGCAAGGAGGGGTCAGGGGGGGAAGCACTGCATGGGCAGCAGCTTGGGGAAATGAGTGGAAAGGCTGGAGAGTGGGAGAGCACGTGAGATGCTGGGGAAGGACTGGAATGCACAGGGTTTAAAGGGGGTGGGATGTCTCCAAAAAAAAAAAAAAAGCCAATGGTGAAGCTCTCCTTAAATATCACTTCCAAGGGGTAAATCCAACCTCCAGGCATGGAGCTGCCCTAATCCCAGTGCCACAGCCATGGCCAGCACTGCTGGTCCTGGACAGGAGGAAAACCTGCACATGGAGCTGCTTTGTTCCCTTCAAACCCACCCATGGAGGGCTGCAGCTCCCAGGGCTGGAGCTTCCTGGGGGAAGCTTTGGGGATTGCAAGGCCCCCAAACCACAAAGGCAATAAAAAGGCCAATCCATATTTAGAAACCTCCCAACAGACAAATCCACCCTCAGCGTTCAGGACCTGCAGCTGAGGAAGGGCTGCACTGCTTCAGAGGATCATCCAATAACAACGCAATCATTTAATAATTTCACCATCACAGAGGTAACTTAAGACCACCACGGGGGAAAATCCTCTCAGCAGGCTGGATCTGGGCGCGGGCTGGGATTCGCCCTGGCGGCTGCGTGCAGGTGAGGGCCAGCAGAGGCAGCCTGGGCAGGGCAGGGCCGTACCTGTAGCCGTCGATGAAGCTGGCGTTGATGTAGTCGGAGCCCTCGACGCCGCGGATGGGCTGCAGGCACACCCGCGTGGTCTCGTAGGGCATGATGTTCACCAGGCGGTTCTTGAACTTGTTGCAGGGCAGGTTGGCGCTGATGAAGCGCGAGGTGTGGGCCTTGGAGTTGGCGAGGCGCTGCGGGCAGGGGACACCTCAGCTGGAGGCTCCTCCCGGCCCTGGGCCAGCCCCTTCACCTGCTCTGCTCTAGCCATGATATTTTATGAAAAATCCTTTCCTAGGATTTTTCCTGTCCTGAGGAGCTGAGAGCCTCAGGAAAGAAGTGTAAACAATAACTGTGTGCTGCTGTGGATGCAACAGGTGCATCTTCCATTGCTCCATGTGGATTGTTTTTAATTGATAACCAATCACAGACTGTGAGCAGTCACAGGATTTTTGTTATGCATTCCTATTCTGTTCTTGTCTTTGTAGCCTTCTGATCTTCTCTCTCTGTTCTTTTAGTATAGTTTTAATGTAGTATTTTAATATAATATATAACATAATAAATCAGCCTTCTGAGCAAGATGGAGTCAAGCCTCGTGTCCTCACACATGGGAGGATCGCCGCAAGTCTCCACCCCTCTGGGTGCCTTCCTGGGGTTTGTTTTTGGGGGTAGGGCACAGACACTGAGGCCTTTCCCTAAGCAAAACTTTCAGATAATAGTACACCTACTAAAAAAGTTAAAACCCCCTCCAATTTAAGAGGGAGCAAACTCATTCTGGATGTGGAATGACCAGGGGAGCAGCCTGTGGTGCCAGGCAGGTCTTCCCTGGGAACTGCATAACTCAGCAATGTAAGCACCCCCCACATGGAAGCAGCAAGGTCCCACCAGCCTGCTGAAGGCTCCCCGTGCCCAGCAAGCCCCGGGCAGGCCCAGCCTCACCTTGAACTCCAGCTCCATGCCCGTGACGTGCTCCCTGGCCTCGATCTGGGCCAGCTTCTGGATGTAGCTGTAGAGGTTCCGAGCCGGGACCTCGGTGTTGCCGCAGGCCACGGCCTCGAGCAAGGCATCGTGGATGAAGCTGTACTGGTCCTCTGTCTGCACCATGTAGTTGCGCTGGGACCTCATGAGGGTGACGTGCCCGTAGATGTCCACGGTCTTCTCGTGCTTGATCCTCTCCAGCATGGCGTCGATCACGATGAAGCAGCCGGTGCGCCCCACGCCCGCGCTGGGGACCAGGGCACAGGGAGCTGATGGCTTGTCCTGGCACTGGGCAGGTGCCTACTGCCCCTCCACACCACTCAGTCCCCCTCCACACTGCTGTGTCCCCCCTCCACACTGCTCTGTCCTGTCCCCCTTCACTCTGTCCTGTGTCCCTCCACACCGCTCTGTCCCCCTCCACACGGCTCTGTCCCCCCTCCTCACTGCTCTCTCCTGTCCCCTCCCCATTGCTCCATCCTGTCCCCATTCCCCATGGCTCTGTCCCCCCTCCTCACTGCTCTCTCCTGTCCCCTCCACATTGCTCCATCCTGTCCCCATTCCACATGGCTCTGTCCCCCCTCCACTCTGTCCTGTGTCCCCTCCACACCACTCTGTCCCCCCTCCACACTGCTCTCTCCTGTCCCCTCCACATTGCTCCATCCTGTCCCCATTCCACATGGCTCTGTCCCCCCTCCACTCTGTCCTGTCCCCCTCCACTCTGTCCTGTGTCCCCTCCACACTGCTCTGTACTGTGTCCTCCACATTGCTCCATCCTGTCCCCATTCCACACTGCTGTGTCCCTCCTCCACTCTGTCCTGTGTCCCCTCTGCTCTGCTCTGTCCCCCCTCCACTCTGCTCTGTCCCCTGTCCCAGTCCCCTCCACTGTGACACCCCGGGCCAGGTCCAGCCGTGGCAGCCCGAGGCTCCAGCAAGGGGCTGGTAGGATCTGAAAAAGCCTGTTTAATCTCTCAGATCTCTGCAGCTGCAAAGCCACTGATGTTGTAAGGAGTAACATGCGTCACCTCTCTCCCTCAATGTTTTTGTGCATCAGGTAACATCAGACCTGTGTGTAATGGCATTTGTGCCTCAGCAGGGCTCTGTGCTCTCTTGTGCCACTGCTAATAAAGGGTTTCCTTTTACCATTCCAGTGATGTCCCTTTTTTCCTCAAGCCCCCTTGATCTCTGTTAATTAGACTGCCTAACACCTGAACCAAGCAGGTGACTGGAGCTTTGGCAAGAATTTAGCAGCTGATCTGGGAGCTGGTTGTGAGCTGACAGCTCTTTATTCATTTTCTGAGGTGCACAATAATTGCCATCTGCAAGGGTAGTGATAAGTTGGCCACTCACAAAGACTGTTTAAATGGCATCCTCCAGCAGAGGCAGGATTAGCTCCCCCAGCAGCCTGTACAATTCAGATCTTCCCCTAGTGCCCAGGAACCTGCAGGCTCCTCCACACCCTCCTGAGGAACACAGGGATTTATCTGCATTGAGGCTTCAAGCATTCCTCACTGGGTTGTAAATTGAATTAGGGAATGTTACCTGCCTTCAGCCTGGCATTATCAGGAAGGCTGCAGCACTCAGAAACCCTCTGTCAATCACTGTCAGCTCTGCCTTGGGCAGCTGAGGCAGCTCTGCCTCCCAAACACCTCCAACACCCTCTGAGGTTGCACCTGATCCTCCTCCCTTCTCACTGTGACCAGAGACAGCCCCACCACACAGGACCAGACACTGGTACAGCACCAGGCACTTCCCACTGCTTAACAAGATCATCAAATCCCAGAATGGTTTGGTTCCAGAGGGACCCTAAAGCTCCTCCAGCCCCACCCCTGCCACGGCCAGGGACACCTTCCACTGGAGCAGGTCACTGCAAGCCCTGTCCAGCCTGGCCTGGAGCACTCAATCCAAGTGATTTGGCCCAAATGACATCCCTCATCATCCCAGGAAATGCTGTGGTCAATGGAATCCCCAGGTTTCCCTCTCAGATGCTGCCTGGGAACACCACTCTGGCCAAGAGCTGTCCCCAGGCAAGCCCTCAGCCTCCTGAACCGCCTCCCCCCCAGTGCCCCGTGCAGGGGAAGGGGAGCAGTACCTGCAGTGCACCACGATGGGCCCAGCGTCCGGGGGGTTGCAGGTTTTGACCCGTCTCAGGAAGGCCAGGAAGGGGGTGGGGTACTCGGGCACGCCGTGGTCGGGCCACGCCGTGAACTGGAACTGCCGCACCTCGCGCTTCTCGCTGGAGCCGTTCTGCAGCACAGCAACGGGGCTCAGGGACAGAGCACCCCAAACCTGCCCCTGCTCTGTGCCACAGCCCTGCGTCTGCTGCCCCTCTGCATGCAGGGGAGGGCAGGAGGTGCTTCAGAAGGACACTGCTTATTAATAATGCCTGTAATGCTTATTGTTATTTTGATTTTATTAAAGTCGAGTCACAGGGTGGTTTGTGGTGAAGGGGATATTAAAGCTCATCCTGTGCCACCCCTGCCATGCAGAGGGACTGTTAGGAGGGAAATCCCGAGCTCTTGGGGGTGGGAATGAAGGTTTGGAGCTGCCACGAGCCAAAGTGGTCACATCAGAGATTTATTGATCTTTTGGAATGTTGCAGCCTGAGACCCCTTTGTAACTGGAGCAGGTATAAATAGTTCAGTTATGTGACCCCTTCCCATCCACTGTTCTGAGTTTTTCCCTTAAGAGAAATCCTTGAGTATTCCTGCAGTTCACCAGGCATGCTCCAGCCCAGCTCAGGGGGAGCAGGAGCAGCAGCCAGCTCACCTTGTGCAGGGAGAAGGTCCGCACGCAGAAGGTGGCCAGCTCAATGGTGTCCAGCAAGGTCACCTGGATCATTCCGTAGGTGTCTGTGCCTCGGCCTGGCCAGTACTGGTCACACTTTATCTGCAAGGCAGGAGGGATGGCTCAGTGCTGGGACAAACCCTTCACTGAGGGGGATGTTCATTCCCAAACTGTCCTGTTACAGGGGAAGCTGGGCTGGTGGCAGAGGAAGGAGAGGTGCAAGAAGTGTCTTTGCACAGCACCAGGACGGGGACAAACCCATCAGAAAAAGCTCCTACTGACTAAGCACAGACTTTGATGCTCCATCAATCCCACAGACAACAGACT
The DNA here is from genome assembly GCF_014805655.1 of Passer montanus. NCBI lineage: Eukaryota > Metazoa > Chordata > Aves > Passeriformes > Passeridae > Passer > Passer montanus. Next base: position 485,688 of record NW_024357836.1, read on the forward strand.
GGAATGATCCTGAAGATTAGAGGGAATGTACTGGGGCTTGTTAAACAAGAGAACTGAATGTGAAACTTGCCACATGATTAACTCCAAGACAGACATGCAGTGGGATCCAGCAGCCTCTTCTCCTGGAGTTGCCAAGGAGGCTGCAGCTTTCCAGGGTGAATGGTTTGTTTTTTTAATGCAATGAATCACTGAACTTTCAGGGTGCTGGCAGAGCAGGCAGAAATCCCCCCCTGGCTGCACATCAAAGGGATTTGCTGTTCCCCCGACTCTCCCCTCCAATCCCCCTGGATTATGACTAACCAGCCATCCCTCTCATGCATCTTACCCGTGATTTCTCCTCCAGCTTAGTCATCATGACAATGGTGGCTGAGCGCTGCTCCCACACCATCCTCCAGAAGTCCCCAAAGGTCTCTGGCAGGGGCCCCTGGGTGGCAATGTAGGCGTTCTGCTTCCGGTACCCGTCGATGTAGTTGGCATTGATGTAATCACTGCCCACAATTCCTGTGTCAAATCAGCAAAAATCAGGGAACTGCACAGGACTTCACGCAGCTGGAAGCATGAGGAGATTTTTGCAGGGGTGCTGTGAGAGAGAAGCTCCCTGCAGAAACACCAGAGCCTTGGTAGCTCAGTGGGTCAGGATGACCCAGGCTCCTGGCAAGGCTTTCCCAGCTCAAGCTCCTGCATTGCAGAGAGACAGTAACTCCTTGCAAAAGACATTAAAGAGACCAAATACCAGGCCTTGAAACCGTGGTGTTTTCACTCATGTGCTTAACAGCAGCAAAGTCCTGGAGCAGGGCTCCTGCTGCATCAGAGTCCATAGGACAAACCCGAGTCCTTGTCCCAGCCTGCCCCAAGCCCAGGCAGCAAATGCACCTGGTCAATGACTGTGTGGTCCATAGTCTAATCCCAGGCATTGAGCTACAGCTGGACAGAGTAAAGAATAAAGCCAGGCTTGATTTAATGAAGGCTTTGAAATTACAGGCTTTGACTTGCTGTAAATTGCCCGCTGTCATTTTTAAGAGTGTTTTTTTCCCCTACTCGCATGAGTTACAGGCTATTGAGTTCCAGCTGCTCGCCTGGGTCCCTGCTTGAGGGTTTGGGATGAGCAGGAGGCACTGCCAGAGTGAAGAGGTTGATTGGGACATGGCAGGAGAAAGCTGCTCTGAAGTTAAAACGGCCCTGGCAGGCAGCAGTGCCCAGGTTCAGCTCCAGAGCCGGCGCCTGGCACGGAGCAGCCGCGCTCCGGCTGCTTTGGCTGCTCCCGAGTGCCTGGCAAGGCTGGCAGGATCTGCAAACCCGTGATTAACTCGGTGCAGAGCCCTTCACTCCCGTCTCCAGGGGAGCCAAGGCTGGGGAGCAGCACCAGGGAGGAATTGGGCTGCAGCAATCGGGGCTGCTGCTGCCCAGAGCAGCCTGCCTGTCCTCAAGGCAACTTCAGCTGCTGGGAAATGGCTTTTGATTAAATTTCTGGAGGGTTCCCTACCCTTGCTCCCTCCCAGTCTGAAATTTCAGGAGGGAGAGAAGGTGGCTGCCATGGCAGGAGCGTGTTTAGGGCTGAATTAATCTCTTCAGCCCCTGGGGTCCACTCTGCCATTTGAAATGGTGGCTGTGAGCTCCTGCAAGTTTCACTGTGTGACAGGCCCAGCTTCAGAGAAGTCACAGAATTAAAGCCACTGCTTCTTCCTGACCAAGCAGGCAGTGACAGTCTGCATCCTTGACAAATCCAGATTTAAAACAAAGAAAAAGCAACAAAACTAATTCCTCCATCTCCTTTCATCTTCCAGCCCTGAGCATAAAATAGAGCCCGGTAGGAAGGAGCACAGCAGCCAAGACACGTCAGAACCTCTCACATGCTTGAAAATTCAGCCTTGGCCCATCATCCTTGCACTGTTGGTCCCTCACAGAGCCCTGGCAGAGCTGGAACTGCTGCCTGCATCCAGCCCCAGATCCAAGACCAGCCCAAGTGTCCTTCACTCCCACACTTGTGCTCTTCTCCCTTCCCTTGAATGACAAAGCAACTTTTTAAAGCCTCTGCTTTCCTTGGCTCATACAATATTAATCTCGGAATTAAACCAAGGCAGAACACAGTCAGCTTCACAAGGAGAAACATTTAAAGCCCTCTAATAGCAGACCAGAGCAATCCAGATTTGTGCAGTTTTTTGGCAAATCACCGTGCTCTGCTGTTGCCTCAGCTCTCCCCCTTCCCCATGCCCTTTGGAGCTACCGTGGCACAGGGAGATTATTTTAGCAATTCCCTGGTCTCAAAAGCTTTGGAATTAACCTCTCCATTCACCAGGCAGTTACCAGGACATCCCACATCCCCTCTGCTCTGATGATCAGCTCTTGGCAACGCAAGACTGGCCTTGAACGCTTTATCCACCCTGCACAGCCACATCCTGAGCCCACGAAACTCCAGCACTATCTCAGCAGCAGCAACCCAAGCAGGTGCCCTGCTCAGCTCCATCTCAAGCCCCTCTTATCCTGGCGTGCACTGGAGCAGCTCTGTCAAGAGCCACGAGTTGTGAAATTTAATGTAAATTTTCTGACTGCACCATCGCTCACATAAGCAGCTCAGGAAACAATTTATGACCCGCCAGGCTCACACTAACCCCTTCTTAGCCCGAGGCTTTTAGGGGCCAGGGCTGCAGCAGGGGCTGCATATCAAGTGATCTTTGTGCCTGTACAACTCACTGGCCACATCTCTGCTGCTGCCTCTCACATTTGTACAATCAGCCCTGGGCTTGCTTCCCACTCCTCCCTGAGCAGCCCTGTTCTGCTCCCTCTAAAGCACTATATGGTCTGAATTCTTCCTGTTAGTCAGAGATGTATCAAACAGGCATCTCCAAGCAAAGGGAAGGCAGTTTCTTGATAAACCAGCCCTTGATATGAGGGATTGCAGCTCCAGGGGAATACGTCAGTCACCAGAATTTAACAAATGCCTGCTTTACGGAGGCATCTCCTGCTTGCCAAGCTCCCAAGGAGACGTTAAGAGTATAAATAGAGATGAGAGCAGAGCGTGTGCAGCCTGCTCCCTGCAGGAGCTCCATGCCAGCCCTGCCTGGAGCAGGGGGTGCTCCCTACCTTCGATGGGCAGCAGGATGACCCGGGAGTGGTCGTAGGCGATCACGTTGGCGTAGCGGTTCTTGGGCTTGTTCACCTCCAGGTTGGAGTGCTCCCAGGTGAACTGCTGGCCAGGGTCGATGGACTGGAGGGATTGGGAAAGGAAATGGGAGAGTGGGTGAGGAGAAAAGCAGCAGATGCAGTTCTGAGCACTTGCTCCACGCGGCTCTGCAGGGCTCAATCACCGTTTGCAAGAACCCAGCTCTGCTGTGGGAAAGCCCCAGCCCCGTGGAGCAGCTGATGTCCCATCTCCCTTGGCCCCAAATGGAATATCTGAGGTCATTCCCCCTCTGGAATACAGCACTAAAGGCTTCCCAGTGCAAATGGGGAGGAAGCCCACAGGAGCCTGGCAGGGACAAGAGTGCATCCCCCAGCACAAAACAGGGGTAAGGACCCCTGCCCTAGGACACTCAATCAACATGGATTTTTCCTAGAAGGGATGAAGGAATAAACAATGAAATGCACTGGAGAGAAAAATCCCCTCTGCCTGTCCTAGTGATTTATGCCAGGTTTGGTGCTCGGGTTTTTTTCCTTCTCTAAAGTCCAGCTGTCCCAGATATGGAAATTAGGTTAATTACGTTTACCTCTAAATCCTCAGCCAGAGAATTAAATAAAACAAGGGCTTAATTCCTTCATCATTTTGCAGAGCCCTTGGGGTTTGCCTCAATTGGAGGCTTGGCAGGAACGTGCTGAGCTGTGTTTGCTGCTGCTGGCTCTCCCTCTGCCTGCCACCCTTTGGGGACAGGGTCCCAGATCCCAGATCCACCCCTCTGAGCTGGCCCTGCTGCCCTCCCTGGCTGTGCCCACCCCGGAGCTCCCCGGGCACAGCTGGTACAAAACCATCCACAGAACAGCTCCGAGCTCAGCGCTCTGGCTGCAGAGAATTCCTAACTAATGGGTATTTATACTATTGTAATGTGTCTGTTTGCTCTCCATCCCTCTAATCATGCCTCGCCTTCACTTCATTAGCGATGTTTGTTCAGCTCTGGCTCTCCCTCCGGAGGAGGCTGGGCTGGCTCCGGGCCAGGGCACTCGGGATGTGGCATTATGCAGATCAGCCTCTGGAATCTGCATGGAGCACAGAACGAGCTGCTGCTGCCCCCGAGACCCAGCGTGGGAGGAGAGACCCCGGCAGAGCAAAATGTGCCTTCTCCAAGGTGTGACCCCTGCTCCAGGTGCCCGGTGATGGCCGGGAGGCAGGGCAGGGAGAAAGCATCCCTTTGTTTGGAAAACATCCCCTGGCTCCCTGCCTGCAAGCACACACAGGCAGTCTAGACTCACCATTAGGCTAAAAATGTCAGGGCATTTGATGTCTTTCAACAGCAAAACCAGGAGTGGAGAGAAGCTTTTTACAAGGGCATGGAATGATAGGACAAGGGGCTTTAAACTGACAGAGGTTTTAGGCTGGATATTAGGAAGAAATTCCTGCCTGTGAGGTGGGGAGGGCCTGGCAGAGGTGCCCAGAGCAGCTGTGGCTGCCCCTGGATCCCTGGAAGAGTCCAAGGCTGGGCTGGACATCGGGGCACCCTGGGCCTGTGGAAGGTCCCTGCTCATGGCAGGGGTGGCACTGGGTGGGCTTTAAGGTGCTTCTAACCCAGCCCAGTCTGGGATTGGGTAACCAAACACTACCAGGATAAGGAAAATGTGCACAAACCCTGAGACATGACAAGGAAGCACAAATCATCCTGTTTTCCCATCTTTAGCTCCGTGGCTGCTGATGGCATCAGCTGTGGAGCACTCCCTGCCCATCTCAGCCAAGCTCAGCTGTAAGAACTGGGTCACAGTCCTTCACTTGGTCCCCTCTGTGTCCAGCAGCAAGTCATGGGTACCCCAAGGGCAGCTCCCATCCCATCCAGCAGCCACCTTCCAGGACTGCATCCCTCCTCTGAGGGAGCTCAGCCTCTGCTGACCCAACAGGAGCAGCTCATGGACCAATCTCTTTGTTTTTATGAGCCAGAACTGAACCCAGCAAAGCTCTCAGCCAGTACTTAACTTCCAATACATAAATAGCTTTTAAATTTCAGCTAACCAGGTCTTTAAGACGAAGCTGTTCATTTGGATGAAGGCCTGTGTGAATTCCCTAATTCCTGGCTCTGCAAACCCATGCACAGCACTCACTCTTGCTCATACCTCATACTCTTGGGATAATTTCAGGTTATCATTAGCTTTGAGATGCTCTGTGTGTTCAGCCAGCTCAGAAACGGGGATGGGTGGGTGGCTGAGCATACCTAAAAGACAAGACAGCAGGAAAAGGATCTCATTTAACAATAACTGAAATCCACAACCGTTGCGCATTTTATAAGAAAGAAGGAACAAGAAAAGAAAATAAATTACAATGTAAGATCTGCAATGAAAGTAGGGAGGTTAGAAGAGAAGAATTCAGGGCTCGAAATTGTGTCCTTGGAAGTAAAAAATAAAAATCAAGGAAATTAAAAAAACCAAAACAGTAAAATGAGAGTGTTCCCGTGATGGCCCCGTTTTCAATGTGGAAATCAGAGCAAAACAAAAAGGAAAATCCGAAGAGCAGATGCGTGTTAGCGATTCCAAAGTGGACTTGGAATGAGCAAACGCTGCCAGAGGAACCCACGCAGCAAATGGCACAGCACCCACGGGATCAGGAACCAGCTCCAACAGAAAGGAGGCAAGGGCAGGATCCAGCCAACCATGGGGATGTGGGCAGGAGATGGGAAGATGCAGATGGGGGGAAGCAGGGGAGGCTTTTCAGGAACTGGACCTGATGATCTTTAAGGGCTTTTCCGACCCCAGGGATTCTCTGGGTTGTTTTTTGCACAGCACTGCCTCTGGAAGGCCTTGGCCTGCTCATGGACACTGAGCTCTGACCTCCACCATTCCCAGAGTGCAGCCAGGCCTGGAAGCACCCAGCAGGTTCCTCTTCCCACTCGTGGCTGGTGGGTGATGCTCCTTGTGCAGCACAGCCCTCTCTCCACCACGGTGGGCCGGGCTGTACCAGCCCCACCCAGGCTCTGCTGGGAACACTGGCACCTTCTGGGATGGACAGGCAGAGACCCTCCTCAGGCAGGGGGACTGGGCCTGATGCCCTGAGCTGGTTCAGCTGCTGCCCCTGCAATCCCCCCAGCACTTTGGTGTGCTGCTGTGGAGGCAGCCAGAGCTGCCAGGGAACTCACTGGAGCCATACTGGGAGCTCCCACTGGGCCAGACTGGTCCAACTGGGGCACATCTCAGCCACCAAAGGGGCGAGCAGCCATGGCTGACTCAGTTCTCAGCCTGGGATTTGCACATCCTGCTCTGAAAGGGGCAGCTGGAGCTCTGGGAAGAGCAGAGACCCTTCCCTGCCCACAGTCCCTCAGAGGCTATGCTGCAAACCCAGCAGGAAAAGCTCTCCGTGCTTTGCTCATCTGCATGGGATTATGTTTTTCCAAAGGCTTCCCATGCTGTCTGCCAGCCTCTCCAGAGGCCTGGAGAGCAGCATTCTGAGAAGCCCTGGGCAGTGCCCCTGATGAGAAGGACAGGAGTGGAGAAGAGATGGAAGCCAGGGAGAATTTCGAGCCCCGTGGGTGTTGGTGGGTGACAAAGCAGCGGCGTGGCAGCAGCATGGTCAGATACTCTGAAAACTCAGCACAGAGATGGCAAAGCAAGCATGACATCCTCAGTTTTACAGTGATTTGGGAGAGGTGCTGCTTCCCCCAGGCCTGGGCACGGGATGAGTCTGCCAAACCCGGACAGGTTTCTCCTAAGCTCACCACACATCTATTTTCAGCACAAGGAAATAGGGCTGAAAATAGATGAAGAGGGGAAATGTACCAAAAAAGCTCACAAAAATAACCCTGAACTATCCTGGGGGCTGTGCTGGCTCCATTCCAGCCTGCTGGGATCAGGGCAGGAAACCTCTCTTGGCTCATGGAGGAAAAACTTCCATTTAATCTCTTGTTGTCCTGTCCCATCAGACCTGGAGCAGGGTTATTTCCCCACCTGGATGGAGGGGGCTGCCATCCACCCCAGCACCAGATGCAGACTGGGGTGGTGGGAGGAGCTGGTCCTCTCTGTGTGGGATGGGGAGGCCACCCTGGCTGAGATGTTCCAGATCAGAGCAAACCAGCTTAACACCACCAACACTTGATGGACATGTTTAAAAGGAGAAAATAAACAATCTGAAACCCCGGTAATAATGAACAAAAAACCCCCAAATCCTCCTTGGCTCAGAAATCATGGAGCAACCTGAGCAACAACCTCTGAGCCTGTGGGCTGCATGGGGAAAGCCCACTGTGCCAGTCTGGAATGAGGACTCACCTTCCCCTTGAAGGAATTTCAGTTTTCCTTCATAAAAGCTCCAGGAAAAAACCCAAAGTGTGAGCAGCAGCTCTGCCCTTTGCTGGGGTCATCCTGCTTCCCCTCCAACCCTCCCTGCCCAGAGCCTGGCTGGAGCACATGGGAACTCGCCTTGTTCTGCTGCTGTTAAGGACAGAAACTCCTCATGGGATTGTCTTCTAGGGCTCTTTGGAATAAAAGAACCTCAGCAGCAATAAACACTTCCCTGGTCAAAATGCTGAGTGCACAGGGTTTGCAATAGGATCCAGGAGTCTGCCATGGAGAGGCAGGAGTGGCACTGCCTCGGCTCAGCTGCTCTTCTGTCCTTTAATTCAGGAACTCATCTGGGGTGTGAAGGGCTGAGTTCAGCCAGGAAAATATACCACAGCCCCTCTGTTACAGTCAGGGGGTTGAGGGGACAATTGTGACACATTCCATACCAAAGAGACCAATATTTGGGTTTAACTATTCAGGGAAATTTCCCAGCCCTTGCATCTCCGAGCACAAGCAGCATCTGTGACTCTTCACATCTGTCAGCTGAAACCTCACATCCTTCCCTGGCCAGCATTAAAAACAAATCCAAGCCCACACCACCCAGCAAGGCTGGGATCTTGGCTCCTAATGGGATGAAATCTCTTCGAGCCAGTCTCATCTAACATTTCAATCACTTGAATCTCTCTAATCTTATCACAAAAGACTTGATTCTCTGTGCACCAGCCAAGTCGCCGGAAACGTCACCCTAACATCTGCTCCGTGGCCAGAGCCCATTTATCCTGCAAAGTCACCGTGGCTGGAGGCACTGCTGGGAAATGTGGGGTGGCCTCTGGTCTTTGTGCTCCTGGAACAGCTCGGTGCCAAGGAGCAGGCACCTGCCACAGCTGGGACATGGCCCTTTCCCTCTGATGAAAAGGTGCCTGCGTGGTTCTTTCAGAGGGGGAGCAGCAGCTGCAGCTGCAGTTTCTCTTTCCCTGCGTTGCAAACACCAAAGCACAACCCCCCAGTGACACCAGGGCACGAGAACAGGGGACACTGAGGACACTGAGCCAAGCACCAGCGATGGAACATCTTCCACAGGGGGAAAGGCAGCCCTGGATCCTGCCGGGACAGCCAGGCGTGCCCGGGGACCCCGCTGCTCCCCGGGTCCCCAAAGGGCTCTAAGGGGAAACTGTAAAACTGGAAGCACAGTTCAGACACACAGATGGCACAGAAAGGGGATGAGATGGGCAAACACCGCAGGAACACGGAGAGTTCGGCAGAAAATCAAAAAATAGTAACAGGAACGGAACAAGAATTGGAAAGGAAAGTGATAGAAGAGGAAAATAATAATGGGGGGAAAAATGAAACCAACAGGAACAAAAACACACAGGAACTAACTTTCCAAGTCAAACTCAGGGTCACTGAGAGGGCTGCTCAGACCAGAATCTGCAGAAAACAGTAAAAAATAAATAAATAAAAGATACACTTTTGTAAAAACTTCATGCTAATAAAAAAAACCAAAAACCAACATAAATCTAAAGAGGAAAAGAAAGGTATTTTTGTGTTGATTAGGACAGGATATCTAAGATGTGCTATGCTTTCCCCTGTCTGAACTGCACGTTCCCATTCCCATGTCCCTCCTGTGTTTCACTGCTGGGGACACAATGGAGATTCTACCTGGGGTCACCTGTCTGGAGAAGAGCCTACAGGCCCCTTCTGAACCACAATATATTGAATTTAAATGCCTTTAACTCAGAGAGCACCTGTGGACTCTTCCCCTGCAAACTGCACCACAGCCTCTCCATCACCACCAACACACCCCAAGCTCATTTTTCCATCCATTTCCATTTTCACCCAATGTGTCCAAAATTCTGTGGGAGGCAGGTAATCAACTCCCCCAAATCCTTTAAAACCTTTTAGTGCTTAACAAATGATAGAGCAGAGTAACACCAGGCAGGTCAGCTCTGGCCAGACAGACTTGGAAAGGAAAGCATCTCCTAAAGCCAGACCAGACACAGGCAGTGTCTTTTGGGATCTGCAGGTCTTGGTGTCTCAGGTACCCTTTACAAACCTCCCAGAGCCAGAATTCAGAGGTACAGCATGACCAAAGCAGTGGGGCCAACAGAAGACTGACTCCATCCATCCATCCATCCATCCATCCATCCATCCATCCATCCATCCATCCATCCATCCCATTACCTGGTGGAAGCACCCTCAGCTGACTCTGCTGTCCTGGGGGACACAGAAACTTCCTCTCAGGGAAACACATGAACCAGCACTCCCAGCTGCTTCCTGGCACCAAGACCAAGCTGGAAGGCCACAACTTTTCTTTTTATCTCAGCACAGTCTTTTCATCTGAGGGAGTGCAGCTCCTTGTCTTGGGTCTCCCACCTCCCTCCAGCTGGAGCACCCACAGAATGGTCCCAAAGGAAGCACCCAGACAAGAGCAAACTGCTGCTGAGCTGGGGGCACTCAGAAGATCTCCAACACCTTCACACTCTGCTGCAAAAGCAGCACTAAGAGCTGATTTAGGGACCTACCTGTGCTGGACTGCTGTCCCTGGAGTGAACCTGCTGCCATGCCTCAGCTGAGCATTGCTCCTGAGCCTGGGCTGATCCCAGCAGCTGCTTCCTGACTCATTTTGGTAAGAGCCCCTCAGCTCAGCGCTGCCTTTGTGCTTCCCCTGCTCTCTGTCCCTGCTGCCAGCCCCCCCTAAGGAAACTGGACAATGCTAAGGACAGGACTGGGATGGGAAGGGGAAACAGGAGCTACAGAAACATTACTAAAAAGCACAAACAGCAAAAAAAAAACAAAAACAAACAAACAAACTGAAAACAACAGCCAGCCCCCAAAAAGCACAATAAATTCCCTTCCAAATCCTCGAGCACCAGGAACTTGGAGGCAGAGGTGTGGACAGGCACTGGGTCAGCATGGCCACGTGTCCAGCTGTGTGAGGAGGTGTCAGTGGTGCTGCAGAGGTGCCATGCAGGCAGCTGGGACATGCATGGACATGGGGACACGTGTGTGCAGCAGGGAGGTGCACAGAGCCCAGCACTGTGAGCCAGGCTGGCCCAGCCCTGGCAGTGCCCAAGGCCAGGCTGGACTAAGCTTGGAGCAACCTGGGGTAGTGGAAGGTGCCCTGCCCATGGCAGGGGTGGAACTGAGTGGGCTTTAAGGTGCTCCCAACCCACACCAGTCTGGGATTCCATCACAGCATCTGCACCAAGTGAGGAGAAGCTGCCTCACCTGCACCAAGCAACCAGCTCCTTTCCCCTTGCACGGCCCAGGGGCAGGCCTGGCTGCCAGCAGGAGTGGTTTGGCACCAGAATGCACCAGTTCCAGGTGTGGCTGGAGCACTGGGTACTGGGCAGCCTGCCATGCTCCATCTCCCCACCCAGGAGCTCCCAGCTGGGGCACAGGGCAGCACGGGTGCTCTGGCGTGGCTGGCACAGCCATGGCCCTTGCAGCTCAGCCCAGAATGCACCAATTTCTCTGGAATTCCAGGACAACCCTTCTTCTGCCTTGCCAGCACTGGGCACAGCCTGTGCAAGGTCCTTGAGGATGCCAGCAAAGGTGGCTTTCAGCATCCCCACAGAGCACAGACGGGGCTGGGGCTCCTTGGCCGTGCCCCAGGGCAGCACTGGCTCTCCAGGCAGGCAGGGGGGGCTCAGGGAAGGGGCAGGTGCCCCCTCCTGCCCTCCCAGCAGGACAGGCTGGTCAGCAGCAGGTTACCTGGAGTCTGGAAGTTGATTCTCCTCATTTCCACGGGGTCCTTGGGGTGGTGGGGGGCAATCTCAGCGTTGTTCAGGAGGCACTTGGTCCGTGGCTCTGAATCTTTCCGTTTGCTTCACAACAAAGCCAAAAAGAGGCAAAAGAGACCAGAAAGAAAAGCAGCTTAGCTTCTGGGCCTTGTGGTCTCAGCTACTCATGTTCAGGCATGAGCAAAGCTCTCACAGAAAATCAAAGGTGCAGCCAAGGGTGTAAGCACAGAAAACACGTCAGAAAAGGGAATGAAGTTTGGAAGGGTTGCCAGTGCTACATTTTAGGGGTTGACAGTGGCCTGGGAGCCCCTCAGCAGCTTTCAGGTAAGTCTGGAAGTTCCCCCTTTCTCCCAGCAGCAGCACAGACTGGCAGCCAGGAGCAGCTGAGGTGCTGTGAACTCTCCCTGCTCAGAGCAGCCTCCATTGAACTCTGCAGAGCAAAAAATGTTCCAACTGTGGCCAAGCCATTTCCAGCCTGAGAGAACCAGAGCCAGCAGAATCGTTTGGAAAAGTACAGAATCTCCTGGCCATGACCTTGGGTGTCGAGCTCTGATATTGCTGTTGGCTTGTTCAGGAGCTCTCAGAGCTGCCCTGCTGCAGACAGAGAAGTCAGAGCAGCAGTTTTCAATCTTCTTTGAACTGCAGAAACCTAAAAATCTGGGTTCAACAAACAGTGTAGACACATCCTCTCCCAGCACAGCTGTGCCTGCTGAGATCCACCTCTCCCTGCCAGGCACCAGAGCCTGCTCCAACCCGCCAGCTGAGCTGCACATGGAAGTGCTTCCTAATATATTTCCCTCCAAATGGGTTAGGTTAGCTTAGGCAGCTGAAAAAGTCTTTGCTGACCTGGCTCATTCTCCTTGAAGAGAATTTAGAAGCAAAGCCCAGTGCTGACCTAAAGATGTGATAACTCCTTGCAGAGAAACAGTGATGAGCTGCTGGGAGCTGAGCTTCTGCAGAGAGCAGAGAATGTGACCCCCACCCCGAGGCTTGGAAAGGTGGTCCCAGCCCTTCCAGGGAGGGGCTGTGGAGCTCCTCACCTCTCCTGCTCAGGGTGCACAGAAGCCTCCAATAAATTGGCTGCAGCAGCAATGGCAATCACTTAGGCACAGAGGAGGTTATTCAGGACATTTTTAGCTGTCTCTTGATGTCATTAATAGCCAGAAGAAGTGGTCTGAGCCCTGCCAGCACTGCATGGGGCAGCATTTTGGAATGACACCACTTTGCAGTTTGGGTTTATTTTTGCTGCAGTTCTGAAACTGCTGTTAACAGTTCATGGACTGAGCCCATCAGTTACTTCCAGTGAAAGCTCTTCCAGTCTCATTTCTGCAGTCATAAACAGACTCTGTCAGAAGCTCTTGGCTGAGGGGCAAGAGCAGCTTCTGCCACGGGACAAGGACAGCCCAGCTGGTGAGATCCTGCTTGCAGCGTGCCACTGGCTCAGGGACAGCCTGTGTGGAGCAGCCAGACATGCAGAGACCCACTTTCACCTCTGACTGCCACACAAATGAGAGCTTCTCTGCTCCATTAACCCAGCACTTTATGAGCCATTTACTGTCACTGCTGCTCAACCTGAGAAAGGGCTGTTTTATTTAGGAATGGACAAACAGGAGAAAACTGGGCTTGCTTTGCTTTTTCTGCCCCAATTCAAACATGGTCCCAGCTAGTCTGACATGGGGTTTCTGTGATGACAGATCTAGAGGTGGGAACTGCACCAGCAAAGCCCCAGCACACAGCAAACACTGCTTAACACACAGCAAGCAAGAACCTGAATAAATGGCAAAGCTGGTGCTCTTACCTGTCTGGTTTGCTGTCCAGGAAAGCAGTAAGTGGAGAGAAGACAAGACAAATGCTCGGTTAGAAAGGACTTGCAGAGGTAGGGGGAAGCATTTGCTCAGCTCTAACCCTGGCTGCAGAGGTGGGACCAGCAAAGATCACCCAGCCACAGGGACACCCACCAGGACCCCTGAGGCCCTGCCCCAGAGCAGCCTCATGCTGGGATGCAGGGGGCACTCTCCAGTGCACAAGGGAGCACAGAGGTCAAAGATGGAGCAGGGCTGGGAGGGCTCCCCCCACCCTGGGAACGAGCTGTCCCAGCTAAGGACACCTCGGGTCATTGCCACTTTCATTTACTTTGCTCAACCCCTGCTGCCCCTCCTGCCCCCCTCCCTCGCCCTGTGTGTGCTCAGGGGACCCCCAGCTCCTCCACACACCACGAGCTGCTCAGAAAGCCAAGGCAAAGTGAGACAAAAAGGAGTTTTCCCTTCTCTCTCCTGAAGACTCACACCCTGCTCCTGTCTCCCAGCTCCAGCAGAAAACCAGTGGAGGTCTCTGCTGTCCCCCAGCTCAGGGGTGTCTCCCCTGCATCCCCCCACTGCCCACAGGCACAGGGAGCAGCAAGGCTGACTCCTGACACGCTCACTGCCCAAGGGAGTGTCTGTGGGACAAGCACAGCTTCCCTGGGAGGGCCATGGGGCAGAACCTGCAGCAGCAAATCCCTGCAACCCCCTGCTAATCCCTCCTGTGCTGGGCAGACTCTCCCAGCCCAGCATTTGTGCCCAGGGAAGGGCAGGACAGAATCCCCCTTTGGGGCCCTGGGGACACTCAGAACCACCTGAGGTGTGGGCAGTGAGCAGCTCTTACTTTTTGTAGAGCAGGATGGCGATGACGATGCAGATGATGAAGACCACGGCCAGGACGGGCCCGATGACCCAGATGAGCCCCTCCTCACCATCAATGATGGGCTGGGGGTCAGGGTTGTCCAGCTGGATGGGGTCAGAGAAGGGACTGGCAGCATAGGTCTGGAAGACAGGGAACAGGGTGGAACACAGCTCAGAGGTGGCGTGGGGACTGAAGAGTGGGCAAGGACAAGATATTCCACAGGAGTAGCTGCTGGAGAGGATGTGAGCTCCCTGCAGCACAGCCCAAATGCTGACAGGGAAAATGCCCTCTTCAGCCTAGAGAACATGCCCTGCTCCTGGGCATCCACATGAGGGGTACCTTCCAGTGCTGCAGTGAGACAGAGCATGGAAAGATCACACTCATGTGAGGCTGAAGCCTGCCCTGTGCCTGCCTCACCCTTTTTGTGCTTTTAGAGATGCAGCTGCTTCTGTTCCAGCACAGCCCTGAGCCCTCAGCACTGCCACAAACACACAAACACTTTCCCCAAGCTCTCACGTAACCATCTGGATTTTGACAGTCAGAGGGGATTACAGAGCAAGAGGGAAGGGATTAAAACAAGAATTAATGCTTGGTCTGGTGACTGAAAAAAAACAACCCTGACAAATAAATACAAAGCAGTAAAACACTGTGTGTGTCCTCTGCTGCCTCTGCACTGAGCTGGGCTCTTGAGCAGGATCAGAGGCACATTCAAAGCCTTCAGAGTCCTAGCTAAGGATGAATTCCTATCCTACACAGGAACTCCAGAAAGTGAACAGCAGAGAGAACTGGCATGGCCTGCTTTGGGGGAGCAGCCAGGGACAGGACAAGAACAGGAGCTCTTGAACTCCATCAGCTCTGAGCAGGCTGGAATGCTGCTCCACACTCAGGAGCTGCTGTGCATCCAGGCCACTGGGAGTGAGTCTGCAGCACCTTGTTCTAAAGCAGAAATTACCTCAAGCTGCAGTAATCCGATTGAGAAACCCATTCAGGAGCGTGTCAGCCTAATCCTTTAATATCAAATACACAAGTAAATATTTATTGGGGGAAAAAAAAAACCTCTGAAAACCCTTAATTTCCAATAGCTCCCTGCTACAATTCCATAGGGGGATTTAAAAACAACAAAGTATTAGGCTGTTTCCTATTGTGTGTGAGGGAGGAGGCAGGTAAATATTAAAATAGTTGTTTTCATAAAGCCAAGTACAGCCCCAGTGAAAACAGCACAGATGCTGAATTGGTAGAGAGAACTTGTAGTTTTCCATAAAAAAAATGGAAACCTCTGTGCTTGAGGAGGATCTTAGCAATGTGACAGAGTGTGACATGCTCTTGGAGCAGGATGTCTGGGCTCACTGCTCTGAGGAGTTAAAGAACAGCCTTTAAAGGAAATTACTGTTCAGAAAGGGGTTTGACCCAGGGCTCTCTGAACTCTTGTGCTGTCCTGAAGGGAGAGTTCCCTGTTCCTCCCCATTCTGGACTCCAGTCTGGAGCCACAAGTGGACAAGGTCCGTGCACAAAGACTGGGACAATCACAGCTCCTCTTGTCCTTGGTGCTTGGAAGGGACAAATGCAGGCACAAGCAGAAGCAGCTCATGGAGCACACGAGCCACAGCTGGAAAGAGAAAGCCCTGCGGGCTGGCAGGAGGGCAGCAGGGCCGTGGCAGCTCCCTGCTCCATGCCCAGGGAGCAGCGAGGGCCGGGGGCAGCAGGCGGCACTTACGGCCTCGGGCTCCTGCAGCTCGGCCAGGATGAAGAGCACGTATTTCTGCCCTGGCTCCAGGGCCCTGTTCTCGAAGTTGTCGTAGTGTTTCATGTCGCCCAGGATGAAGTGGGAGGGCAGCGAGCGGAAGCGGGCAGCGATGTAGGGCTTGGGGAAGTCCAGCTGCCGCGAGTGCCGCAGGCTGCGGCGCCGCAGCCGCGCGATGTCCTGCACCAGCTGCACGAGGAGAGCAACCCGTGAGAGCCTGCCAAGGAGCAGCAAGGAAAGCCAGACCTGCCCTCCCCGGCCTGGCTGCTCTGAATGAGGAGCAGGTAGCCCAAATCCCCCTCCCAGCCCTCAGGTCTCCATCCCATTCCAGCTGTTCTGTCTCCCTCTGAGCTGAGTCCAGTTTCACCCCCACTCACCTCCTCCAGGTCCATCTCCTCAGGGCTGCCCAGGGGGTTGAGGAACTGTCCTCCCCGGGACTTCTTCAGAGGCACCACGACAATGTAGAAAGCTCTAAATGTTGGGAATGATGAGAAGAAACAGAAGGAATTAGCCATGGAAGAAGGGAGCACACACACTGATGTGAGTTTGCCCAAACTGCCCCACTGGCTCAAGCCCCTTATTTTGCATTCAGCACAGCTGTTCCTGGAAAGACCTGAATTCTGTGGCAGCCCCATATCTCCTTGTGCACTTCCTTCACACTCTGGCTTTCCCTGTTAGTTGTGGAAGTGCCTCCAAAAGGCAACAGTGAGGAAGGCTGGAAAAGAAGGGATCACCCTCCTGGTATCGTCCCTGGGGGTTTGTGGTGGCCTCCAGCCATGAGGACTGACCCCCAAAACACAAACTGAGCACCCCACCCCTGCAGTTAAACAGAAAACAGAAACCTACTGGACAGGCACAGAGCTCTTCACGTCGGGGAGAATCACCACCACGTTGCCATCAGCATCAGGCTTGTGGGTCACCTCTGGCTTCTTGGACAACATGTCAGCAGCAGTCCAGGCTGCGACGTTCTGCTGCAGCCCCCCCATGCTGTTGCCCTGGTTCATCAGCACGAAGTTGTAGAAGGTGCGGGGCCTCAGGTGGGTGATGAGTTTCTTGGTGGTCCGTCCGTCCACGTCGACGTGCAGCCCGTTGTACTGGATCTGTGGGAGGGGAGGAGGTTGTTCCCTGAGCAAGGCTGGTGCTGCTCCAGCTCCTTCCCCCCCATCCCTGTGCAGTGCAGGGAACACGGAGCACCCAGCCCTGCAGAGCTGGGGCACACATGGGGCAGAAACTCCTGCACTCCACTTGCCTTGTATGGGGTAGGAGAGTTGTAATTCTCAGGGAACTCCCAGCTCAGAAGGACAGATGTCTTTGTCACCATCTTCACCTTGAAGTTTTTGGGTAAAACTGCAGAGAAAAAAGTGAGGAGGAAGGGGAGAAAGGAGAAGAAAAGGCAGCAGAGGGAAGGAAGAGCAGGAAAGAGAAGGAAAAGAATGTCAAGTGCTGGAAGAGGGGCCTGCCAGGCTGGGTCTGGCTGCAGGAACTGAAGGGATTGCTCCCTCCTCCACTGTGCTTGAGTTTTGCCAAGGTCCATCTCCCAGTGCTCCCTGTCCCCATGTCTAACCCCAGGAGGGCACGTGGCTTTGCCCCCACACTCTGGGCCTGGGTGGCTGCTGCAGGAACGAGGTGCTGCCTGGCTGAGCATGCTCAGGTGAAGAAAAAACCCATCCCAGGTCACGGCTCGAGGGTTTGGTTGTTTTTTTGGTTTTTTTTTTAAATTTTTGCTTTTTTCTTTTGGCTGCTTGCAAAAGCTGAAGAAAATGCTCTTCCCACCTGTACAGCGACTGGCCCCCCCCTTCAGGTGCCAGTGACAGGAGGTGTCCGGACTTAACTTAGAAGAAAGTGGTAAAAGGGACTTACCTGGCACAAGGCAGAGAGGAGCGGAGGGACTGAGTGTGACACCAGAGTGCTTTGCATTTACTCACGAGCCTGGCTGAGCCTGGCCTGACCTCTCCAGCTCTCTTGCCTCCCGGCACCAGCCCCGGACACAAGGGGAGAGAGGGAGGAGAAACCGGTGAGTCCTACCTTGGTCCAGCTGGAACGTCCGATACTGGACGGTCGGGCTGTAGGGCCCGGGGCCTTTACTGGTGTGAGCACGGATTTTAACATCATAGGCGGTGTTGGGTTTGAGGCCGTTGAGGGTGTACGAGTTCTCTGGGGAGGGGGGCAGCTCTTTTTCCAGCAGGTTCCCGGGAGAACCGGTTTCCCGGTAGGCCACGGTGTATTTGACGATGGCGCCGTTCCTCTCGGCCAGCACGGGGGGCAGCCAGCCGAACTGCACCGACATGGACGTGACGTTGCTCGCCTCCAGGATCTGGGGGTAGCCCTTGGGGATGTCCTCGGGGGTGGTGAGTTCCTGCACGGCTTCCTCCCCAAAGCCAGCCCGGCTTTTCACGGCCAGCTTGAACACGTACGTGGCGCCCTTGTGGATGCTGCCGGCCAGGTACTTATCCTCCAGCGCCGAGAACTCCAGGGTGGCCAGAGGCTCCACGTCCTTGCGGCCAAACTGCAGCCGGTAGCCCAGCACCTGGCCCTCTGCATCCAGAGGGGGCTCCCATTTCACCAGCAGAGTGTTCTCCTCTGTCTGGTGCACAGACAGGATGGGCTTTCCTGGGACTAGGAGAGAAGAGAGACACCTTCAGCCAAGGCTGGGCAGGGATAGACAGGAGCTGCAGGGACTCTTCAGCTGCAGCAACAGGTTCCTCAAGCCAGCAGCAATGCTCCAGCTTGGCTCTGTAGAACCCAAACTGCTGCCACCCTGTACAGGTGGATGGGCCCTAAGCAGTTTGGGAAATGAGGAGCACTGCCAACATATCAGCTGTGAGCTGCTGACACATTCCTGAATTTATTTCCTCCCCTTTGTTCATGGAAAGATGTGCACAGCTCCTCCCCTTCCCCTGGACCCCTCACCCTCCCAGCACTGGGAAGAGCAGACTCAGGAGTCAGACTCCCAGCCTCCTGTCCCAGTTGCTTTCCAGGGCAGGGAAAAACAAACCTGGAGTCTCCAAAGTCCCAACCTCCCATTACACAGCCCAACTCATGCAGAAAGAGACTGGAACAGATTGGGCCAGGCTGGGGAGTCCAGAGCAGCTGAGGGTGAAGCAATGAAGGATGGAAGGAAGTCTGGGCAGCCCCAGGTCCTGAGCAGCAGGCACAGGGCCAGCTCACACGGCTGGCAGGCAGCTCATCGCCCACTTGGGTACAGAAGGAAGCACAGGCAGAGGAACCAGAGCCCAAAATGTGTGTGAGGCAGAGGGCAGGGAGAGCTGCTGCTCACTCTGAGCTGCTCCTCTCCTCTGGAGGAAGGGAACTCACAGTGCTGGTGCATTTTCAGTGAGCTCCCCCATGTCTGAGGGTTCTGGGGAGCTCAGCAGTGCCATGTCTCTGCCTAATGAGCCCTGGCACTGCCTGACTGCTAAGCAAGCCCACAGCCACAGTTAAATGACACGTGCAGGCCCAGAGATCCCCGAAGCCAGAGAAAGCAGAGCATTAATTCCAGCAGCTCACGCGTCATTGACACTCAGCTCCACTATTAGAGATCTAATTTCCCTCTCTCCGCCTTGGTATTTCTCCTGCTTGGACAGGAGGAGAGAAAATGGAGTTGGGAGATGTCCCAGCCCGCTCCCACAGCACGAGCCTGGCCAAGGGGTGAGGGCTGGGATGAGGGAGCAGGGCAGGATCTGAAAGGGTCACACTGGGGAGCTCTGCCTGCTGCCCCCACTGACAGCAGTGGGGACAAGGGGCTGTCTCTGAAATGCTGCATTCCTCCCAAACTGCCAAAGAATGGCAGGGACGGTGCTGGGAGAGCCAGCCTCCTCCCTTGGGAATGCCTAAGGAACACATTAAAGAGAAAAAGAGTGCCATTACCTTTATGTTTCAGCTTTTATCACAAACGTTACTGTAATCAGCTGAGCTTGAAAGTATTACATCTGCACAACAAATATTGTTTGGAATAAAGGTGAGAAGAAAGTTCAGAGAGGGGGAAGTGTTTTATTTCCAATTGGTCTGGACAGTAAAGGAGAAAATTAGATGTATTACTGTATTTAAATTCAGCCCCCAGCCCTGAATGATAAAGAAAGAAATTTCTCCTCTCTGAAGGTGTATTGACTCAACACTGCAAAGAAGGTAAGAATGTTACAGAGCCATTTGAAAGATTTTTTTTTAAAATAGCTATTTCAAGTCAGGGGAAATTGAGTTTTGGGTAATAGCTGCTGTGCTGGAGAAAACATCCCTCTGTGACTGATCACCTGCACTGCAAATCCTAATGGGAAGAGATGAGGGAGGGTGACAAGGGAGAGTGACAAGGGAGCCAGGCAGACAGAAAGGCTCCAGGAGAGGAAAACAGAAAGGGTGGAGAGCCTCGGGAAGAAGGAGAGCAGAGAAGCAGGGAGTTAGTGAGGAGAAACAAGGGCAGAACTGCAGGGGAAGGAGAAGAGGGTGAGTGAAGGAAAAGGCTTTGGCTGGTATGTGCAGGCAGAGCCCAGATCCCAGAAATGGGAGCCAGGAAAGGTCAATACTGTCAGAGTCTCTCCCTCCAGCAGTCCTGAGCACAGGGGATGTACACCCAGACATGGCATCAGAAAAGAAGAGTGGGCAGGACAAGCACCACTGTCTGCCTGCTGCTCTTCAGGTCTTTGCAAGTCACCACCCTGAGAGCAGAGCTGTGCTGGCCCCAGTGTACCTGCGTGGGCCACCTGCAAAGCTGCAGCCTCTCCATCACACCAGGAAGAGTCACTTTCCTTCTGATGCACTGGAATTTACAGCCCAAGAGATTACAAGGGACAAATTCATCCTCTGTTGTGTTTCTGGGTGGGCCTGGGCTTTCTGAAGCACTGGACAGAAAATTGTGACATGTGGTGAGGGCTGCACGTGAGGAATGAAGGGATTTCTTCCTCCCTAAATCTAACTCTGCCTTTGGGGCAGTCTGGCTCTTGCTGCAAGTCTGTCCTTTGGGAAGGGAGTGGGACGAAAGAAGGCGAGTCTGGAGAAGCCCCTTGGCTTTAGGGAATGGGCGAATCCCACTGGCTGAGGAAAAGGCTCTCACCTGCACCCTTGGTGGTGACCACTTTGGGCTTGCTGCGAGCACCATCTCCCTTCATGGTGTAGGCGGCCACGGTGATGGAATAGGCAGTCTCCGGCTGGAGCCCAGCAATGATCATTTCCTGTTTGCCACATGCCAAAGGGAAATCGTGTCAATATTCAGGCCCACACCCAAGAGCAGCTCTCTCCTTCTAGCAGGAGTCTCAGCCCTTTTCCAGCATGCAGGAACACCAAATCCAAGGGCACGAGACACTCTGGGAAGTGGCAGAGGGGGAGAGCCCCGTTCCCCTGGCGAGGCACTCACAGCTCTGCAAACACAGCCTGGCTCTGCAGGGCCCTGTGCAAGGCATCCTCCTCCAGATCTGCCTCTCACACACTCCCTGTCTTCACACAAACCACTTCAGCAACCAAATGCTGTCGCTCCCTTCAAAGCTTTCCACTCCACTGTGCGGCCTCAGAGGAGGCTCAGAGGTTTCAGGGAGATTACATTTTTTTCACCATTACCCCTCTCTTCTCTCCTCAAGAGATATTTTTAATGCTTTCATAATATTAAAGGGATTGCTTGAATGCAAAGTGCAAGACGACACATTCCGCTCACGCTAAAGCTCCCTGCTAAATCCCACCCCCTCCTTCCCCATCCTCTATCAGCCTCCCCACACCTGGCTCCCAGGAGCTTTTGTTGGAACACTGGCCTCAAGAACAGCCCTTCCCCAGGAGGGATCCAGCCTTTCAAAGGGCTGTGTTGGAAAAGGAACACCCGTGCTAAATCAAACAGGATGACAGCACATGCAGCAGGGTTTTCCCCAAGGCCCCAGGAAGGAGGGAGATGGGAATGTTGTGCATGTTTTATGGCTTTCCCCTCTCCTCACCCCTTTGTGCATTCAATATTAAATCTCAGGGCAGCACTTGGGAAGAATTTGTTAGGCCTGAAAATAACTATTTCCCCTGATGGTGGGCTGGGAGGGGAAGAGCAGAACTTTGGAACAGTGGGATTTTGATTAGTGATTTTGGAGGCCATCAGCTGCAGGGACAGGTCTGGCTTCTGGAAGTCAAGAAAACTGTTCTGCTCTCACATCTGCCACTGAGCTTTATTAAGATTTTAGGAAAGGGGATTTGCCTCTCTGAGACTCATTTTCCATCCCTCAAAGAGAGGTCCCTCACTTGTGCAGGGCACTTGGCAATCCCCAGGAGACACAAACACCACCAGTTTAGCTGTGTGTCATCTCAGAACCCTGTCATTCCAAGAAGAAAATGCTTTCTCCTACTTCTTGGTAGCCGTAGGATTTTGGAAAACACGTATCATTTTAGCAGAAATAGCAAATGCCAAACAGCCAAGCTGGTTTTAAGGTACTTCAAAAGTAAAAGCACCAATAATGATTCAGTGCTTTGCATCAAGGAGTTTCTAAGAATCTTGGCCCTTTGAGAGTACAATTTGTTCATGCCACGATAGTTCAGGACTGATGGATTCTGTACTCCCAGTGCTTCCCAGGCTATCTTTTCCAGACACAGAGGTGGTACAAAGCAGCCCAGCTGAGCTCCCTGCTCTGGTGGAAGGTGTCCCTGCTCCCGGCTGGGAGTGGAACAAGATGGCCTTTAAGGTCCCTTCCAATCCAAACTATTTTAGGATTCTCACATGTTCAAAGCAGTCCCAAATTCAATATGCCATCTGCTTCCCCGTGGAGGAGCAGCAGACCCATCTTTCCTTCAGAGCCAAAGGGAAAACCCTGTGGGATTGCTGCGTGCTGACAAACTACACAATCACAGAGGGGCACAGAGCAGTGACAGGGAGGGGACAATGCATGGGAACACCAAAACAGGCTCTAAAACAGGCTCACTTGCACTGCAAAAAAAAAAAAAAAAGGAAAAGGAAAATATCACACCACAACAGGAAATGGGAGAAGGGAAGAGGCAGAACCAGCATGGGAGGATTTTTATGTTTTTACTTACGTATTCAGCAGTGTCATCTGTTTCCCACTGGGCAGAGAACAAGAGAGGTTTGGCACATGAGAATACAAGAGGGGAAAGAAGGGAAAGACAGAGACACAGCATGAGGAAGGAGTCCCTGAGCAAGCAGCCACACAAGGTCAGAAGTTACCAGGCAAGCATGAGGGAAGAAGTAGAGTGGGAGAAATTAGTAGATTCCACTGTGGCCTTGGCCTGAATTAAAAGACTTCCCAGACACAGCAAGGACGAATGGATGGATATTTATCTCAGTGCTGGGGCAGCAGTTCATACTCTTCCACTGTCTGGGAGCACAAACGAACCGCAGAGTGACAGCCACACCTTGCCCCAGGTCCCCACGGACCTTCCGCAGAGTTACCCTGCCCTGGGCTGCACCACCTCCCTCCCACAGCCTCCCGGGGCTCCCCAGGTGAGCCCTTACCTGGGCGTCGGCCAGCATGATGTCCTTGATGTGGGGCAGCCCCCTGGCCTCGCCGTTCTCCATGCGCACGTAGTGCACCTGGTAGCCGCGGATCTGGCCGTGCTGGCGGCTCGGCACCGGCGAGCGCCAGAACACCTGGATGGCCGAGGAGTTGAGCACCTCCACCTCCACCTTCCGCGGTGGAGCGCTGGGCACTGCGGGCAGGGAGGCAACAGAGGGGCTCCAGTCACTGGGGGGTGCTGGTCAGAGCCTGTCCCTGCTTGTTTGGGGTGTGCACCATCAGGATCTGAGCTCTGCGGAGAGGGGGAGACCTGAGCACCTGAATGTGCCGTCACCTGGCACTGGCCTGCCAGTTCTGTGGGATTGTGAACTTCTGTGGGATTGTGAAGATCTGTGGGACCTGGTCTGCACGGCCTGGGCACAGGGATGGTGTCACTGTTTAGTAAGAAGTGACACAGAGCCATCAGCAGGCTGAGTGGCATAAAGAGCACACCTTTAATTCAGACCACTCCTTTTATAACTGTTCTGATGCAGGTAGATCTGATTGGTCATCTAATCAATACATTTCACCTGATTGGCTAATTAACAAGATGCCAATTTACAAACAATCTTACGAGAATAACAAGAAAACAGGTATTAGGAAAACAACACCCGCAGGTTGTTTTTTATAATTGGCTATCATTGTTTATCTCCAGCTCCCTAAAGTCTCCCAGGCCAACCCAACAATTTATCTAGCTTTCTCTCTCTCTGACTGGGCTGCCACATCCACAGGATGGGAACAGCCCCATCTCATCATCCAGCCAGCCTTCCACGGGCTCCTCTGTGCCCAGTTTGCTCAGATGAAGGAACCATTATAGCTCCAGATCTCCTTCTGAAGGCAAAGCCGATTTCCAGCCAGCCAGAAAAGCCCTGGTCCCGCCTGTGGGAGGTCAGGGTGGAGAGATCAGGAGAGGGCTCCTGTCCTTGGAGTTCCCTCATCTCTCTGGCAGGACAGGGCTTGGTGGCTACAACCACTGTGGAATCTCAGGACAGAAAACAAGAGATGTCTTGGATGGAATTTGGGCTGAATCTTTGGAAATACTACTACTAATCACACAGGGCACGGCAGCTTCCTCTGCCAGGAAATCACACTTTCCGAGCAGGGTACTCTGTGGTACATTTGGATGTGGGCAGAGGCTCAGGGAAACAGGACCAACACTGGGGACAAACCTGTTGCTTTTTAAAAATTCTTTTTATTTGGAATAGATGAAGAACACCTGAAAAATTCAGGATTTCCATTAACTTGACCTATATTATTTGAGGTCCTACCCTCACAGTGAGGGTGCTCCTCTCCTTTTATGCACCCATTCATGCTTTTTCCTGGTTTTATTTTACTGTAGAAATACCAGGAAAATTCAGGTGTCTGAGTGGGGCCACTGAATTGTTGTCACTCAAGATTTTTGAAACTTTAACAGATTCCTCCTTTCTATGACTGACAAAAGCTCTGACTTAAGGAGGAGGTAGTAACAAGGAATGTGTGGGAAGAACTCTTTAGTATTTTAAAACATGTGCTCTCAGGCACAGGGTGGGATTCTTGGGGCTGTCCCATGCAGGACCAGGAGCTGGACTTGGCTGATCCTTGTGGGTCTCTTCCAACTCAGGATGCACAGTGATTCAAGTTCTGGCAGCAAAGGTTTCCTCAGAGCAAAGGTTTTTAGTGCCTTGGCTGCTCCTGGCTCAGTGAGAGCATCTTTTCAGGGGGAGTGGTGCAGTCAAGACTCAGAGATCTTAAGAAAGACCCCAAAATCCAGGGGAGGAGAACCCTACAGACCCCAGTGCTGGGATGGCACCAGAGGGTGATGGGGCGATGGCACCAGAGGATGCCGCACAACTCAGATCTTGGATCCCACTCCAGCTCTGCCCTGGCACCACTCGAAAGCAATGGGAAGGGCCTGGCTGTGTCCCCCCAGCACGGGAACAACCCCCTGCAGGGACAGGAGCCCCCCCAGCAGCCCCCAAAGCCTCTCACTCACCATCTTCATCCGTGCGCACGATGACCGGCGAGCTCTCCGGGCCCGGCCCCACCTCCGTGTGAGCCACCACGGTGACGCGGTACTCGGTCCACTTCTCCAGGGACTCCAGCAGGATCTGACTGGTGGTTGGGGGGATATCATTCACCTCCTTTAGCTCCGTGTCCTCCGAGTCCAGCGCTCGATAGTGGACGCTGTAGCCGGCCAGGACGCCGTTCTGGCTCTCGGCCGGCGGCGGCCGCCAACTTACCAGAATGGCGGTGGAGCGGGTGCTGACACATTTTACATCTTGAGGGGGGGCAGACGGTTCTACGAGGGGGGAAAATTCAGGAGCGGGAGAGGGAAAGAAGGGAAAAGGGAAGGGTGGGTGGGGGGGGGAAAAAAACAAAAGATGGGAAAGATAAAAGAAAAAAAAAAAGGAAAAATGATAACAAAAAAATCTAAAATAAAACGTACAAAAGTTTGGTTTAGGAAGATAAAATTAAAAGAGAAGAGAGCTTTTTGTTGTTGTCTTTTTTTTTTTTTTTCCGAAATGAAGAGGTTTATTTAAAAAAAAAAAAGCCAACAGAAATTAAATGGGGCATCAAAACTGAAATGGTGTAAAGCAAAGGACTAAACTAGCAAGCGGGCCAGCCAAGAGGGGTCCTGCTGCTTCCACTAAGCTGGCACCAGTTAAACACCCAGCTGCACCCTATAAAAGCCCTTTCCTTTGGCTCCCTGTTTTACAGCAGCCTGGCAAATCCTGCTCTGGCTGGGAAAGCACTTTCCAACCTCAGTCTCTGGGATCTTGAATTTCTTTGAAGGGATCTGTGAAAATTAAGTAAGAAAAGCAAATCTTTTGCCAGGAGGCTTAAATTTAAGAGTCTGTACCTCCAGATGGAAGTGATTAGTTGTCCCCAGACTGGAGGAGGCCAAATCCCACAGTGGGAATGCCCAGGACACTGCCAAGCCATGGTGTTTAGAGAGGAGGGTTTTGAGAAAGCACTTGCAGAAGGAGGGAGGCAGTGGGTTTGGTGAGGTATTCAGGTATCCAGGGGATTTTCCAAAGCAGCAGCAGGTCTAATTCCCACTGCACTCTCTGCCTGAACTACACCAGTATGTTTCTGGACATCCTGGCAGAAAACCTTGGGAACTGTGGCTACCCAGGCACCTTCTCAGGGCAGCAGCAGATGCCTGTCCAAGGTGGAACCCACAGCTCTCCCTTAAAGCTCCTCTCATTCCATCCCCTGCCCTGGGCAGGAGCAGCTGCCACCATCCAGGGGCTCCTTCCTGGCCCTGAACACTTCTAGACCACACTTCTACCTGTCACTAATGACAACTGATCAGCCCAGGAAAGCAGAGTGTGATACATTCTGAGGGCAAATCAATAAATCCAGTGTCACCCAACTGCAATAAAGAGCTTTTAACTCTCTGCAGACAGGGCAGGAAACTGGGGTGAACTCACAAGCCCCCCAGGTATCACCTGCAAGAAGCAGTAGATCAGTGCTTCTCATTCCTCTGATGCTTTTTAACCAACAGAAATCTCTTTTAGTGAGGAATGATTATTTTCAAACCTTATTACTCCCATCCTTGAGTCAAACCCAGATGTTTAGGCCCAGTCTACCTTGAGGACTCTGCTAAATCCAGTCACACTCAGCCCAGCTGGCACTGGAGTGAGAGCCACACACTTTCCAGCAGCCTCCAGGAGACAGAGGGAAGTGGCTTTTCAAAAAGGGCAGAGATAATCCCTCCACTGCTGCCTGAGCACCCTGCCCAGTAGGACATTTTGGGTGTTTTCCTTCTATTTTTATGCACTACTGCTGTCTTTAACCTGGCAGAATGGCCCCCTTCTCCCCAGCACTCCCAGTGAGGAGGCTGACAAGCCCTGGCCATGGCTGGCCACGCAAAACAACACAGAAGATGTCAAATGAACCAAACCAAAAAGAACAAACTGGAAAATAAAACATAAATCAAGCCAATAATTTGAAACAAAAAGAAAAAAAAAACAAACACCAGAAAGGAAATCATAATAATAAAATAATACTGATATAAAAAGTGACTCCTTCCAGAACATTCCCAGTCTGTTTACCTACCTTCCATGCTTCAACTGCTAACTTATAAGACTTTCTTACAAGAGAACAAAGGAACTGAGCTACGAGGCCAGACCAAGCTCCTGGTGGGTTTCTGCACATGACTGGCTTTTAAAATGCTACTCTGCTCATGATGAGCCCCCCCAAGTCCTTCCCCACGAGCAGAACCCCAGCTACTATTGCAGAAATGGCAATTTTGGACCCCAATCTGTTCTCTTTTGCTAAACTGTCAGCACAAAGAGCAGGACAGCACGTTCCCAGTGACAGATCTCCTTCCCTCTGGCTCTCTCCATCTGCTGTGATTGCTGCACCACCTCTCCAGGACAGAGGTGCACTGCTCATCCCATGTCCCAGAACCAGCTCAAGGATGGTTTCAAGGTAGGGAGAGACAGACTCAGCCCTCTCCCATTGCTGCCATGCTGCCTTCTTTTTTTTGTCCTCATCAGAGGTTGGGCATATTAAAATCCACCTTTCCTGCTTAGTTCCAGCCAAAGCCACCACAGCTGAGAAACCCACTGCAGAGAGGGTCTGACCTGACCTACCCTTCATCCTGCACCTCATTCTGAAAGCCCCACAAGCAGAGCTCAGCTCCAGCTGGCACTGGGGTCACTGTCTGCGCTGCCACGCTCGCTCACTCACCCTCTACGCTGCAGCACAGGGACCTACTGAGAGGCCCTGGGTGAGGCCTCCTTTTGGGATGGTTTTGCACTTTCTCTGGTCAAAAAGGCAGGGTGGGGGGTGGGTGATGGGGGAGAAGGCCCAGGTCCTGCCCGGCCCCCTCCCCGTCAGCCCTGGGCTGCAGCAGTGGAGGAGATCAGCCAGGGGTGCTGGCTGGCCACGCTGGACACGCCTCTGGGAGCTCATGGCACTGTTTCCTTCACAATCCAGCCCAACCTGTGTGACCCTGGGGACGCTGGGGACAGCGCCAGGAGCCCAGTGCCACCAACCCCACCGGGGCTGCGAGCTCAGCTCTGCAAGCAGCCCCTCCCTGGGCTCAGCCGGGCACAGGCAGGAGCCCCCAGCCAGGAGAGCTCTGCCTTGGCCTGCTGGCTGGTTCCACCAGCGTTTATGGGACCCCTCCCCACCCTCCCAGGGCTCCAGGACATCCGGGAGTGTCTGCAGAGCCACCAGTGGTGAGCCTGCAGCCACAGGGTGGACTGTATTTGTGAATCTGCTTGAGACCAGCCAGTACTCACCTGAGCTGCACCTTTTACATGCTTTAAAGTTGACTGTCCAAGCCACAAGAATGACCCTTACTGACCTTGTACAATATCATGTTTTTTAACCCTTTAGGTACCATAGACTTTGGGCATTTCATTCACTTCATGTACTGTGAGGAGGGGGACAGGAGGGAGAGCGGAGCTACGTGGGGGGAAAATCCTTCCTTGGGCAGGAACAGAGGGTGAGAAAGCCCCATTGTTCCTCTACACCTGCACGGGCAGCCTCACAGCACCCACCCTGCCACCCCTGCCTGCTGAGCACGCTTTGCCCTCTGGAATTTCCAAGTGGGAGTGTTGCCAGGGAGCCTGGGAAGGTCATGGCTAACCAGAAAGGGCAAACCAGCTTCTCCCAGCCATGAGAGCCTGTCCGTTTTACAAGCTATGTCTCTGGTACTTGAAGAGTTAAAACCCAGCTACTTCAAGAAGAAAAAGATACTTTACCTTTAGTTTAATGGATTTTACTTTGGTTATGATGCTCAGGAGGAGCCACCCTGGCAGGGAGGTGCAGGGAGGGGCTGCCACATGCGGGTGGGTGCTGGGAGGGGACAGCAGGAGCAGGGGGGAGCAGGGAGAGGCTCTGTCATTCCAGAGACAAGATGCCATCGTGGTGTGACATCGCCCAGCAGGGACAGGGACTGCAGGGAGCTGGCTCATCAGGTGCAGGGCATGCAGGCAGGCAAGCAGAGAGCAGAAGAGAGAAGAAAGAAGAGGCATGGAGCAGGCCAAGGAGGAGCTGAACGGAAAAGGAGCTGAGGAGGGAAGACACAAAAGCCTGTCCCGAGCCAGAAGGTCTGTGAGCCGAAGGATGTCACCCGGACCAGGGAGAATTGACTCGTTCCTCCAACAGCCAGCCAGGAAAAAATGTTTCACCGTGTTACAGGACACTGACAGCTCCCAGCTGATGTTCTTAAGAGCATTAAATTAATGAGACTCTCCCTATGAAAGCTGAGCTACAGAGAGAGAAACCCGTCCGTGTTCTGGGCAGATGCCAAGTTAGAAAAAGCCCCAAAGCCTTCCCTTTTCCCAGACCCCCTTTTCCTCACCCTTAAGGGACAAATTTTCACTAAGGCCTACTGCCACCAGCTCCCACACCCCTCTTCCAGCTTGTTTTATTGAACCAGAAAGCACAAATCCCAGACCATCTTTGCCTCCCATCCCCACAGGTCTCAAGGAGAGAAACCCCTTGGAAAACAGAAGCAGAGTGTAAGTTTAACACTTATTTTTCAGGTCCTTTCAGTTCATTTCCCCCACCCCACAGAGATGCTTCCTCTGACAGTACCACACTGGGATCAGAACCAGCAGATGTGCAGCAGAGTCAGGAAAGGATTTTCCTATGAAACGTAGAGAGAGTATGGAGAAAAAGAAAAGAAAGAAAAAAGGGGAAAAACATTTGAAGGAAAGAAAAACCAAAAAATCTTTGAATGGAGTGGAGGCCTGAGAAAGCCCCAGTAAGGAATTCTGTCTATGCAGAAACAGACTCCCCTTTCTTCCCACTCCTCAGGGGACAGAAAGAGAAGGAGACAGGGAAAGGGAGAGACAGCAGGATGTGACAATTAAAAAGCCCAGCCGAGAGCCTGCTGCTCCCCCTTGTTAGGGACTCTGAGGGATGGGAGCAGGGCTCTCCCTCCTCACACTGGTGACCAGAGCCACTTCTGAGTTAGTTCTGCTCCCGGCTACTCCAAACTGCAGCGGAGTGATTTAGTAGAGATGAGAGGAGACAGAAAACACAAAGAACAGCTGCCACAGCCACTCATGCAGTGAAAAAACACCTCATTTAAAAGCAAAGATCTGTGAAAAGCCCAGGTTGAAATATTGCCATCCAGGGTTATTGTCCCCAGGGCAACAGCGAAGGGAGACAATCCATTAAACTAAAACCAGCACGTTTTGAGTTGCATACTCTCCATCCTGGTGTCATCAATATCCCCCTCCCAGCCTCCACAGGGCTCCTCTCTCCCGCTCTGCTGGAGCCCAAACGGGACCATTCCCAGAGCTCCAGGCCTTCCTCCCCTTGGCTGTGGAGGTGCTCATGGAAAAGAGCATGGGGACTGCTTCCCCAAAGGCTGGGGAAGGTTGGGCTGTGAGCAATCACCTTCCCTTCTCCTGTCCCTCCCGCTTCCCCGGTCTCCTGACAGCGGCTGGGCCTGTGTGGGACAGGCTGTGGCTGCCATCCCCTGAGCATGCTCAGCACCACGGCCATGGCCACCACCAGCCCTCACTGCTGCATGGCCACCATGAGCCCTCACTGCTGCCACCCCGAGTGGAGGCCATGGCCACGGCCACCACCAGCCCTCACTGCTGCCACCCCCAGTGGTGGCCATGGCCACCACGAGCCCTCACTGCTGCATGGCCACCACCAGCCCTCACTGCTGCATGGCCACCATGAGCCCTCACTGCTGCCACCCCGAGTGGAGGCCATGGCCACCACCAGCCCTCACTGCTGCCACCCCGAGGGGACGCTGCTGCCCGGCCCCCAGCACCCAGCTCTGCTCCTGGCTCACGTCTCCACTAGCTGGACTGGTGAAGGGACAGGGGAGCTGGTCCCAAAGGTGCCTCCCCTCCCTGGAGCGACACGCCAGCCCCCAGCTCCGTACCCCTGTGCCCACCATCTCTGGCTCCCTGACCGTGGTCCCCTCAGAGAAGGCTGGGAAAGGAGAGACACCTACTAGACTGCAAGGTGCGCTCTCGGACCTCCGGGGTGAAGGCCCCCAGCCCCAGGGCCGAGCGGGCGGCCAGCCGGAAGACATACTCAGTGTTGGGCTTCAGGCCTTCCACCGTGAACGAGGTCGTGGGCTCGAAGTTCTTCAGCACCTGGGATGGGCGAGGGGGGAAGAGGAAAATAAACCCAAACAACAGGCAGCAGAGGTGAGGCCTGCCCAGAGACACCTGCCCTGCTCCCCCCGCTCCGACGCCGCAGGGAGCGGCGGGGCCGGGGAGCTCCTCAGCCCCAGCCCTGCTGCACCCTGCACTCACCTCCTTGCTGTGGTCTCCTTCCTTGTAGAGGAGCTCGTATTTCACTATGATCTCCTGGCGTGGGGGGCTCCACGACAGCACAATGCTCGTCTCGGTCTTGGCTTCTGCTCGGAAGTTCATCGGCTGCCCGGGAACTGGCACGGACAGGCAGAGGAGGCAAGATGAGAAACAGCAGAAACCACATTAACTTGGCTAATTTGGAGGCTCTTGCCCTGTTTTCTTCAAAGCTTGTGTGGGAAGAGCACGTCAGCAGCAAAATGCCACACTGCAGCGTGGGCAGGTCCTGCTCTAAAGCTGTGGAGTCACATCCCACTGCAGGACTCCAGCGTGTGCAGAGCTGCTGAAGATGGAAGAATCCCAGTGGATCATATGCCTCTTTCTCAGCAGTGCAGAACACATCCCTTCCCATCAATCCCAGTATTACAAGATTCTGGAAGTAGGAAGCCCATGAGCAGCCCATTGAGGACATAGGGTTTCCTCCCATACCCCATGACAAAAATGTGCTGGGTGACAGTCTGTGATAAAACACCTTGTATTTGCAGCTCAACACGTAAGGCTCATTCCCCACTCATCTCTGACAAAGTAGTTCCTGGGTATCTTAGGGAGAGTTAAAGTGTCACCACTACCTGGGCAGTTTTACATCTGTTAAAGACCTTTAGAATTGTGGAATGGTTTGGGTTGGAAGAGACCATAAAGCTCATCCAGTTCCTTGGGCAGGGACACCTTCCACTATCCCAGGTTGCTCCAATCCCTATCCATCCTGGCCTTGGACACTTCCAGGGATCCAGGTGCAGCCACAGCTTCTCTGGGCACCCTGTGCCAGGGCCTCCCCACCCTCAAGTAAACAATTCCTTCCCAACATCGCACCTAAACCTCCAAATCTAACCAGCAGCTCTCCTTCCACAGCCCAGGCCAGCCACACAGGTGCTCACCTCCTTGCTGTGTCTTAACCTGGATGGGGTCGGACAGGGGCCCGTCCCCCACGGAGGTGAAGGCCAGCACTCGCACGGTGTAGGTCTCATCCTCCAGGAGGCTGCCCACAGTGGTCAGCAGGCTGTCATCCACGTTGTGCTTCTGCCAGTTGCTGACGGGCTGGTCGGGCTCCATGGTGTAATAGACGCGGTAGCCTCGGATCTGCCCGTTGGGCTCCACCGGTTCCTCCCACTGGATGATCATGGTGGTGCTGCTCAGCATCCGGCCCTGCACGTTGCGGGGGGCACTGGCGGGAGCTTGTTCCCCAGTGCGGGTGACCACCGACTCACTGGGAGGGCCCTGCCCGATGCTGTTGACTGCAGAGACCCAGATCTCGTACTCGGAGTTGGGGCTGAGCCCCCCGATGCTGTAGCGCGTGGTGGTGATGTCCTCCTTGATCTGGTACGGCCCATCCTGGCTCTTAGACTTGTACTCAATGACATAGTAGGACACGGGGTCTGGGTTTCCAGAGTCCCAGGTGATGGTGATACTCGTGGCTGTTGTCTCTGTCACCACTGGCGTCCCAGGAGCCTTGGGGAGTGCTGAGAATCAGGAAGAACGGGCATTTAAAAAAAACCACAGATGCTGAAATGGCACCTAATTGGTCTGGGCTGCAGGAGCCAGGGGCACAGCACCCATCCTGGCAGCTCAGGAAGGTGCTGCTGGAATACGAGGAGCCTAGTTATCCACTCTATTATCCTCCTTAAACTGCTCCATCAAAGGCAAAGTGTTCAGCTAAACATCTGGAATTATTAGCACAGGCTTCAGCTGCACATCCGCCCTCCCGGGGCAGGGAGGGAAAGCAGCTCCTCATCTCCTTCCCAGCACGTGCTCACATCTCTCTCCTGAGCCTTCACAGGCAAGGAATGCCACAGGGCAGGCTCTGCTCTCCAGAACAAATCTCCAGAAACGCTGGGAGGGCTTCCCCTCAAGCCACAAATTCACTGCACACTTCAGGCCCTTTTCAACCCTCCTTTTCAACTCCTTCTTGTCATGGAATCCCAGAATGTTTTGGGTTGAAAGGGGCCTTAAAGCCCATCCAGTGGAACCCCTGCTATGGGCAGGGACACCTTTCACTGGCCCAGGTGGCTCCAAGCCCCTTCCAACCTGGCTTTGCATCCTAACTTCTCTAGACTTGGTCACAATAAAG
Organism: Passer montanus; assembly: GCF_014805655.1. NCBI lineage: Eukaryota > Metazoa > Chordata > Aves > Passeriformes > Passeridae > Passer > Passer montanus. The sequence goes on from NW_024357836.1 coordinate 519,047, forward strand.
CTCAAACTTTCACCTTCTGCCCAGGAGAGCTGCAGGCGCTCACACACAGGAACAGTGCAGGGAACAGGAGCCAAACAAAATTACAAAAGACAGAAGGTACCAGCAGGGTGAGATTCCCCGTGTGAGGAGATGGGAGAGTTGGAAGCAGAAACAATCTGCCCTACACAGCAGCTTTTTAGATTGAGGGGGTAAGACAGAGAAAAAAAAGGAAAGAAGGAAATACTCAGGAAAAGGAAGAGGACCCGAGTCCAGCCCCAGGCATCCTTCTGTTGGCACGAGAGCCCCACTGCTTGTGCAGAAGCTCAGAAGGGGTGTCATGCCAAGATTCTCTAGGCCCTACTCATTTCTCCTGTCAGACCCTCCTCAGACAGACCACTGATGTGACAGGATTGTTTTTCCTTATCCCTCCCTTTCTCCCAAGTGTTTCTCCTCTCCCCCACCCGTGGATCCTTTCCCACCCTGCCTCTCCCAGATCCCTCGTGGGCAACACCAGTACTTGGAGCAGACACCAGCTCACACAGAGCTCTACACTCACCCAACCTCAGGGGTTCCTGCTTGGGTTTAATACTCCCCTGCTGAGGACAGAATAGATTGAAGATGGCACCCGTGCTCCTCTTGGGAATCACTAGCTGGAAGCTGGGCTTATTCCCCATCTTGCTGAGGCAACAACGGCCACTAAGATGCTGGAACTAAGCTCTACTGCAAGGGTGCACATGCCAGAGATCCTCAGGGCCTTGGCTGGATCTCAGGCCTTGGAACAGGATGGCATGCAGGCTCCAAGCCATCCAAGGCTCCTTGCACCGTGCCCAGCCAGCCTCATATGTCAGGACAGACACAGCATGCAGGGATTTGAGGCACAGTTTTCTTCCTAATAAGCAGCTCAGGTGTCCTAAAGCGAGGGAAGGGCTCCAGCCACCAGCTTCCCCTCCACTGTGGGTTTCCCTGTGTGGGGGATCCCTAAGGACATGCACAGATCTCAGCACGGGGCACTCATGGTGTACATGTCTGTCCTTCTGCTTGTGCTCACAGAGCTCCACGTGCACACACAGGTAAGGACAGGGACTGACATTCCAGGTGCCCACGATACAGCCACAGTGTCCCTGGCCATGCACACACATCCCACTCATGCAGGAGCACCAGGACATGCAGGACTGTCCCTATCCATGGACACACATCCCACTCATGCAGGAGCCCCAGGACATGCAGAACTGTCCTTCTCCATGGATACACATACCCCATTCATGCAGGAGCACCAGGACATGCAGAACTGTCCTTATCCATGGACACACATACCCCATTCATGCAGGAGCACCTGGCCATGCAGGACCCTGTTCATGCACACACATCCTATTTGTGTAGAAGCACCAGGACATGCAGGACTGTCCCTATCCATGCACACACATACCATTTATGCAGGAGCACCTGACCATGCAGGACTGTCCCTATCCATGCACACACATACCATTTATGCAGGAGCACCTGACCATGCAGGACTGTCCCTGTCCATGGACACACATACCATTTGTGCAGGACTCCTGACCATGCAGGACTGTCCCTGTTCATGCACACACCCCCCAGCTGTGCAGGACTTGTGGCCATGCAGGACTGTCCCTGTCCATGCACACACATCCCATTTGTGCAGGACCCCTGGCCATGCAGGACCGTGTCCCCTGTGCAGGTCAGGCAGTCACAGGCTCTCCCCATGCAGCCCCACGACGACACAGGCACAAACCATGGGACATTCCCACTCTGCTGCACGTCCCACCACGGCTCCCATGCACGAGCAGGACACGTGCCCAGGCATGCCCTGCACTCATGCTGGGACACTCAGCTCTCAGTGCCCACACTGTGCCCGGCACGTGCCCACTCCCACACGTGCACTCAGGACCCTGCTCCCACTCCCTTACATTTCACCGTGATCTGGGCCACGGCTTCTATGACTCCCAGGCTGGACATGGCCACGCAGGTGTAGTTGGCAGAGTCCTTGACGTCCGTGAGCTCCAGCACGTTCCTGCCCACGGGCATGTCATCCTCGGGTGTCAGGTCCTCTGCTCCCTGCATCCACTTCACGTAGGGCATGGGAGACCCCACGGCCACGCAGGTGATGTTGACGTTGCCCCCGGGCATGATTTCATGGCTGACAGGGAGGATGGAGAAGCGAGGGGCCACACGGCGAACTGTGGACGAGACGCACAGAGGTAACAAAAAAACAAAACAGAAAAGCAAACCAAAACAAACAAACGAACAGAAAACGAAGAGGAAAAAAAAAAAAAAAACAAAACGGAAAAGCAAACCAAAACAAACGAACGAACAGAAAACGAAGAGGAAAAAAAATAAAAATAAAAAAAAAAAGAAAAAGGAAAGGAAAGGAAAGAAAGGAGAAAAAGAAAAAAGAGTAAAAGATAATTTAAATACAGATGGGGTTTGTCACAGTTTATTTTCTTCCTTCATTAAAAACAAAACAAAAAGCCAAAGAAATTAAAAAATCAAAAACCAAAAACCAAAAAAATAAACTCCAAATAAATTTGTACTTCACAAACAATATATAGAATATAGACATAAAAGCGATATTTCATAGCAACAGGGTTCCATTGATCAAGATTAGACCCATCACAGCACAGATAAATACACAAAAATTTATTAGCAATTTCTCATCTTTACTGGCAAGAGCTGGCATGGCGAGAGCCCAAACTTCTCTGCAGCCGCCGGGGCCCCCAGCTCCCCGCTCCACACCCCGGGAACCTGCTCCTCCCTCTCCCAGTGGGCTCTGAGTCCCGGGCCCCTTCTCCTGAGGAACAGCCCGTCCACCCCAACCCGGCGTGGTCCAGGAGCCCCCTCCAGAGAGGGGCCCTCTCCCACCCGGGGCTGCTGCACGCCTGGGGTGGGGGGCCAGGAGAAGGTTGGGATGGAGATGGAAACTTCTCAGCGTTTTGCCTTGTTGGACCCAGAGAATTCAACAAAGAGAGAAGTATCACATCCCCGAATTCCAGACGCTCCACTTGGGAAGTGAAAGGCAAAAGGATAAAGGAGGGAGGAGAGGCAGTCCCCGGAGCGGGACAGAATTTGGTTGGTGTCTGTGTGTGAGAAGCGTCCAGGGGAACACAGCCCCCCTGGAGCGAGACAGAGTGTGGAAAAGATGAGAAACTCTAATGAAATTTTTGTGGTTTTCGGGTATAGAAACCCTAACGAAGCCTCTTTAAGATCTGACACGGTTCCATCGATAGATGCAGCTCTCAGAGTCACAAACATCATGCAAAATAGGTAAAAAAGAGAGAGAGAGAAAGAGAGAAAGAGAGAGGAAAATGCAGAGAAATATAATTTCTGGGCGGTAGCAAATGCCCACATGGATACTGGATAGAAAGTGAGCGACAGAGAAAGGAAGGAAGACCAGGAGAAGGAGAACAAGAGGGGAAGGGAGAAAGAAGAGAGAGAGAGGGAGGGGAGGGGGAAACCCACTTTAATGCTGCATACTTTTTCTAGCTGATGTGACTCAATGTGGTGGCTCACATTGTCACATCTCAGCCCTGGCGGAATAATAAATAGAATAGAATTAATAAGAAAAACAAGGTAATGAAACTTTTAACGTTGAGAAAACAGTGACATGTTCTGTGCATCTCCTTAGCAGAGAGGTGGATGCAGCTTCCAGACCTTACACAGGAAGAACATGGACGCAAAGGGGAGGCTGTGGTTTCCTTGGCTCCATTTTCTGAGCTACCTGGGCTGGCTGGAGGGATGCTGGGTGCCCTTCCTTAGGGGGGGAAAGCAGGGGAATGGACAAAGGAGAACGTGTGTGGATCAGAGAGGGCCTAAGGAGGGGGCTGAGGGCAGGGTCTCCTCCCACAAGAAAGACAAAAGAATACAGGAGCCGGGGAAAATGCAGGAACTGCAGCAGCTGGAGGGGAGCAGGGGTGCAGGATTCCTCCAGCTGCAGGGACAGCCATGCAGGAACTGCCACAGGCAGGGTGGGCGAGGGGCAGGGGGGTCTGGAGTGCTGGGGGGCTGAGAACTGCCTGTTCCTGCTGTCTGTTCCCAGGTAACCCCTGCACAGCCTCTCCAAAGCTTGGTGGCTTTGCCTCATGCCAAAGCAAAGCAAATGACAGCAGGGCTGAGCCGGCCATTGTCCCTCCCAGTGCCTTCAGATGTCCCCTGGAACTGTCTTGGGGCTTGCTAGTGTTTATCTTCCAGCTTTGTGGATCTTTTCCAAGGGGAAGGGCACTGCCAGGAGAGGGAGAGGCTGTTTGCCTTTTAGTGGGGCTTTGGCAAACAAAAGCCAACTGCAGCCCCTGCAAGGTGACAAGGGGCACTGTCACAGCAAGGTCTGCTCTCCCCATCGGGCTCTCAGACCCTTTTCTGTGAGGACCAGTAGCCAGGAACAAGCACTGGGAGCCAAGGAAGAGAAGATTTCCAGCCTGGTGGCACGAGGAGCTCAGAGGGGGCAAAGGGGAACTCCTGCATGCACGGATTTGCAGAGAGAACGGGGGCATGGCCTCAGCTGGGAGAAGGATGGGGATGTGGAGGGAGGGGCTGCAAGCTCACCTGGCCACTGACACTGGAAGATGATTTTCTACCTGCAGAAAGGTGTAGGGGGGTACCACGGTGTTTGTTCCACCTCAGGCACCAGCACTGGCTCAAAGGATCAGGAAACCTGCTCCTTGCTCCCTCCTGCCACGAGGGAGAACACTCAGCCCTAGCCACGAGGTACATCCCTGTTCCCCACTCCATCCTGCTTCCCACTGCTCCCAGAAGTACCACACTTCAGAAAATGGAGCCAGGTGGAAACCACACCTGTCACAGTCTGAGACAAGATGGAGAGAACTCGGAAAGAAACAAGTGGGGTCAACATGCAGACAGGTCTGGGGTGGGGATGACTCTTCTGAGGGGGGGCTGGTACGTGACCTTCTGGAGAGGGGAGGCAAGGTGGGAAAGGTGAGGAGGAATGGGGAGACACGTCCGGACAAGATCCGGGCAGCAAACAGCATCAACAGCAACAAACAACGGCAGGTGGGATGCAAACACTGAGTTGTCATGGGAACAGAACAAGACAATTAATCCAAACCGAAGTTAATCGCAAAGAAATGAAACCCAACTGAAAAAGAAAGGAAAAAAAAAAACAAAAACAACCAGAAAAGAAAAAGAAAGAACACAACAGAATTTAATAACTGAAAAGCATCATCTGATGTAGGGCGGAGTGCTGAGAATCGGAGTCTGAAGGGAACCGACTGTTCCTGGCTGTGGTTTTGGGCAGGGAAGGAGAAATCCACTCACAAAACACAAGCTCAGGGGCTGCACAGAGCACGTTCCCAAAAAGCTGCAGAGCAGCCCTGCCCTCCTACTGACAGCTGCCAGGGTGCAGGTCAGCCCTGGGCTCTCAGGGATCTGACTTTGGGCTGGTTTAGTGGCATTTGTCACCCTCCAAGGGAAGCACCCTGCACCTCTGGATGCCAGCCCTCAGCACCACCCCTTCCACAAGGAGGGAGAATTTGGATTAGGGCTGATACGAGCCCAAAAGAGGCAGCAGCACTTCCTTGGTGCATCCTGGTTTAAAAAAAAAACTAGAACTCTCCTGTGTGCACAGATATACCAACATCCACACATTGATCTAGGATGGGAGAACTCCAGTTAAATGTTGGGGACCTCAGAGAGTCCCCTGGACACAGCCCTGTGATGGCTCAGGGCTGTGACAACCACAACAGGGACAAGGTTCATCTCTGGCTACCCAGAGCCATCAGGCTGCTGCTTATTTTAATTGCTGTAACATTTGCATTTGGCTGGGGACAGGGATTTTTGTCAAGCTGAGAATCTCTGGGTCAGCCCTTAGGTCAAGGCCCAGGAGGAGGAGAGCTGTGGTGGAAAGGAAGCTGGAGATGGAATCAAGACCAATTTCAGCTCTGGGTCCAGCTCCACAGCAGCTGAAGGAGGGAGATTTCACAAGAAAAAAAAAATCAGGTGAAGAAATCCCTTCCATTTTGCTACCCAACACTTTCAAAGGATGGGGAAGAACAGGACTGCCCTCTCTGGAAAGGAAACATTGGGATGGGGCAGTCAGGGCTCTGCTTTACAAACACTTGCCTAATAATACTTTTCCCAGTTTCTGGTGCAAGAAGGCCCTTCCCTGAGTTCCAGGGGTGCTTGGTTTCCAGGACAGCTTTACCAGACCCCGCATGCGTACACCGATGTGCATGCTCCATGTGCAACAGCTCCCGACAGACACACACAGGCAGGCACACACAAACAGACATTGTCCATGGCCAAAAAACTCTCAGGAGCTTTTTTTTTCAAACAAGGATACAGCTTGTTATGGATAGAACCAGATTCCAGGAGTGGAGCTGGATGTTTGGGATGCAATTCAATTATTTCAATGCAGAGAAGCCATTTCAGAGGCACAGGAAAATTTCTTAAGTGCAGTTAGTTATGAGTCTGTTTAATTGTTGGATAAGCACTTCACACTGCAAATCTGCACCCCAAATCGTGCTCTTCTTTAGAAACAGAACAGATCCATAACTTTTCACACCCTTGGGAAGCCAATTGGTTTTGTTGCTGCTCACGGAGGCAGAGGTTGACCCAGTTTGTGTTCTGTGAGTGGCATTTTTGGCTTTTTTGGTCCCAATCAGCATGGCTCAGGTTCCCCACCACCGCTCAGGGTCCACAAGGTGAGAGGTGTTTTTGCAAGATTTACAGACCTGATTGGAAGAGACACTGGGAGGTCCAGAGTTGACTTTTGCAACACCAGAATCCATCCTTAAAATGTGTTCCCATGATGCTGCTAATGAGAGAAACCTGAGGACCAACCAGTTTGTGCTGAGGAACCCCACCAGCTGCTCTTTTAAAGCCCCTTCCAGATTCCCTCAGAGAGAAAAAAATGTTGGAGGAGGAGCGAGGTGGGGAAAGGAGAATGTCCTGGACAAGAACCTGTCACTTCAAACCCCGATTCACATTAAACCAACTCAAAGAGAAATGCATCTTATACCTTAAAGAAGAAATTAATCGAAAAAGGAAACAAAAGAAAGTGAAGTGACTGGTTGAAAGCACCAAACAAAACCAAATGGTATTAAACATTTTGACACTCAGCAAGCTGCTGCTCCAAATGAGGTGAGAAGGCGGACATTATTGGCCATTTTGGGGAGACAGGAGTCATTCCGTCTTGCTCCAAAATGAGGAGGGGTAGGGGAAAGGGTGCCAAAATAATGTGCAGCCTCTACATTATTAGTGAAGCTTAGATTACACCTGTCCTCCCCTCCCAAATGTGGTCTGTCCCTGCCCCTGCGTGTCCGTGCAGCCGCCTCTGCCTCTCCCTCTCCCGTTCCAATTCCAGGCTCGTTCCCCTGGCCTGAGACCTTTTGGGGTTTGGATTTCCGACCTCCGCCCCTCCACAGGACGAGAAGCTTCCCTCCTCCTGCCCATCTCCTTCCTCATTTCCTTCACAGTAAAGAAAATAAATACAAAAATAGGTAGATAAATAAAGAATGAGACCAAGGCTTGGATTTGGTCTGGAGGAAATCCATTACCTTCCCAATAATTGTAACTTTTCACTTAAAAAACCACATTAGCTGAGCGACAGGCTGGCTGAACATCTCTGGTCTTTTGCAATTCTTTTTTAATTTTTTTTTCTGTTGTTTTTTACAGGATTGAACAGAAAATAATCAGAATCCAATTGTTTTTCACGCAGCTCTGTAATTTTAAACACAGACTTGACTGGTTTAGTTTTTGTTTTTTTAATTTGACAAGGTGTAATCTAATTTTTTCCCCTAAAACAAAGAGAACAGCGATGCAAAAGGTGTAAGAGACACAGGCAGGCAGAGATTTCGAGATCAGTACAGCACAGTGTTCCTGCAAAGTGCCCTCTATAGAGAGATAGTCATGTATATACATAGATATATACACAGTTTGGATTTTTTTTTGATTGGTTTTTTTTTGGGGGGTGGCTTTTTGTATCCATTTCCATTTCCTGATACCCTTGAGAAATCCTTCTGCAGAAACACAGTGAAGTTTTTGTTTGCTTTGGTTTGGAACTAGAATTTCAGAGCTGAGGACACCCCAAACACGGACAGGGCGCTCCCCCACCCACAGAAGTGCTAAAATAACCCTTTAAAATGATCCCAGAACTCTCCATCCCTCAATTTTAGCACCTGGAAACTGGGCACTGCAGAGGCAGCTGTACAACCCAGTGGTGGTTCTGCCTCCCTCCTTCTCCATCAAAAAATTTATCAATCTAGTCTAAAAAGGTATTAAAATTCCTACAGTTTAAAAGACCAATGACTGTTTTGACCTTGTGGCTATTTGTTAAATCTCTAGTGCATGTGGAATTATTTCCTTCAACCTCTAAATGGGACTGAAAGGGAAAAGCTCAGCAATGGTTCCACCTGGAACCAACCAGCAGCTCTGGTCTGATGGTCAAATTACTCATGTGCCAAGCTTAACCCAGGCTACAGGCTAAATTATTGCTTAAATTAGTCACATTTTAATCTATTTTGAAGCTTTATTTCCTGAGGTGCTCAGCACACTATCCCTGCCCTTTCTGTGGGTTTTATTTTAATTGATTTCCACTAGTTCAGCTCTTACATATTTTGCCCTGGCCTGGTTTCATCTTTGGTCTCTCAATGAGCTGAGGTTTTCCAGAGAGCCTTGGGAGTTGCTGGGAATGTTCTCAGCAGGGCCTGGGCTGCAGAACCTGGCTGGGGGTGACAAAGCTTGTGCTGATGGTGACAAGCAGCAAAGGCAGGGGCTGAGCAGGCACTGGGCTGCTTTAAATGCCTGCTGGGCCATTTACAGCTCCCTGGGCTGGCAAAGAGCAGAGCCACAAGAAGCTGGAGCAGAGAGCAGGAAGGGTTATCCCTGCAGCATCCCAACTGCTGCCTTTTGTACCTCCTGACAGGGCCCCACTGTGTGAAAAAGGGGAAAATTCTTAATTCTGCTAAATTCAACCATGACAACGCGTCCTGTACGGGCAGGGGATCTGAAACACAGCCCCCTCAGCTCATCCCTCCTTCCTCTGGGACATGGAGGAGCACAGGGACATGAGGTCCTCACACACAGGGCTCCATCCCAGCCAGCAGCTGGATTTTGGGGTGAAACCAGAGCAATCGAGGTGGCTGCCTGCAGCTTCCCAGGTTAAGAGGAGAGCTGCAAAGTGCTCCATTTCCAGAGGGAAAACAGCTCTGGCCACAGCTCCAGGCTGAGGGGACACAGGTCCTGGCTGAGGTGACAAAGCTCCAGGCTGAGGGGACACGTGTCCTCGCTGGGGTGATGGCTGAGCCCCCACCTGGTCCCTGCTTACAGACAAAGACACCACTGAGTGCTTTGGGCTGGAAGGGACCTCAAAGGCCACCCAGTGCCACCCCTGCCATGGGCAGGGGCACCTTGCCCTGTCCCAGGCTGCTCCAAGCCCCATCCTGGGCACTGCCAGGGGTGGAGCAGCCTCTCAAACACCACCATGGGCAGACAGCTCTGCAGGATTTTGAATCCATCCTTTCCTGCAATCACTATGGGCCACAAGTCTGGTGTCCCTAGGGATACAGAGAAGCATCCAAGGAGACTTTTGAAAGCCAGGTGAGCTGTATGGCTCCCATAAAAACCAGGATTCCCACCGAGGTGCTGGCTTGCCCCTAGAACTGCATCCATCTTTCCAGCAGGCACAGGTGAGCCCTGGACAGGTGGCTCAGCCTAAACTGCCCCACACCTGGGCTGGTGGCAGAGATCACCTCACCTGCTCCTGGCCTGCTTCTGTGGTCTCCACAAAGATGCTTCTGCCTCTGACCTTGGGCATCCCCTGTCAGCACTCTGCTGTTTTGGACCATGGCATGATCTGAGCTGTGATAACACACGAGGCAAACCCCTCACCAACAATTTCAAGACCATGCCCGTGGTTTGGGTTGGAAGGACCTTAAAGCCCATCCTGTTCTCCCAGGACACCTTCCACTAGACCAGGTTGCTCAGAGACCATAACTTTAGCAAACCACACAACCTCTTCTAGCCAGGTATCAAGTCTCTGTTTCCTCACCCAGTGTCATTCCAGCCTATCATGATTACATCCCATTTAGCTTTAGTTTATTGTTGTTGGTATCATTATCATTACTTTTATTTTTATTGGCTCTTAAGGAAGAATTTAATCTTCAAGCCTTCTCAGATCACAAGAGATTCTTAGCAGCAGCAGTGCAGTTTGGCCATGTTAGAAATACTTTATAAAAGAGAAAATAAACAAATAAAAAATAATGGTGTATAAATCCCTTTTTAATTGCACCTAAATCCTGAAACTCAAACTCCTAGTCATGAAGGAAAATCCTGTAATTAGGAGTGATTATCACCTTTTAGTCCTAGGCAGGAGGGAGGTGGGATGGGAAAACCTCATTTCAAATGCTATTTTTTTTTAATAGAACAAGCATTTTTTGGGTTTTTTTGGTTGTTTTTTTTTTTTTTTCCTTTCAAAAGAGCCTTGGGACTGAGGGATGTTTTTTGTCTACTGTTGGCATTCAAGTCAGAAGAGCCACAGCTGGTCTCTTCCCAGAGAATTCTCAAGAGTGCAGCATTTGGGAGTAGTACCCTGGTACCTACGGGGAGGGAGGAGACTCGGAAGGGGAGGGGAGAATACCAGCACTGAGGGTCCGAGCACTGAAATCTCAGCATTTTAAGAAAAAAGAGAAGGACAGACAGAGAGAAAGAGAGAGAGAGAGAAAGAGAGAGACAGATACTGTGTCAATACTGCACTGGATTTCTCAAAAATCACACAGCTTTAATACCTGTGCCCTAGGAAAGCCACTCCTTTGGCAGCTGCTTGAGAGGTGAGGACTGGCGGGCAGAGGGAAAGGCATAGCCAGGGGAAGGGCTGGCATTCAGCTCTGCAGAGGGGAAGCACCAAGCACCACTGGTACCACTGACACACTGCACACGCCCTGTTCACTCTCCCATGTGCCTCACCCGCTCGGGATGCACACATGGCAGGCAACAGGAGCTTCTTGGGGATAAACAGGGAGATGAGAAGAGGGAAAAGAGGCATTTTTCAGCTCCAATGTCACTGGCCAGATTGCTGGTTGCTGTTTGCAATAGCTGCAGCTGCCAGATGTGCCCCGGCACTGTTGCAGTGCCTGCACAGCTGCACTTCTCCTCCCACGCTCCTTCAGGAAGGAGGCTCTGCCTTTGCTGTGCCTGGCTGGGTTTTGAGGTGCCTGCAGCAGGCAGCAGTGGATAAATCTGGGAAGGGAGCAGGAGAATGGGGAGAGGCAGAGCCAGGAGGCAGCTGCCTGGCTGCCCTTCCCTCCCAGGACGAGGTGTCACCTCCTCCACGGGATTCTGCCAGGCTCTGCCTGGCCATGGGCTCTCCAGGCACTCGTGGGTGCTCCAGGAGAGAGCAGCGTGGGATTTGGGATCAGCAGGAAGCTCTGTCAGTGCCACGCTGGGCTGGCTGCTCCTGGTGCTACTGGAGGGAACTGGGCAGTGACCAGTGAGCGAGCTCCCATGGCTGGGGAAGCCCCCGGAGCGGGGTCAGGGCTTTTCTTTGTGTGCAGGAGGTGGAACAAGAGCCACACCTCAAGAAATAAATAAGTAATAACGTGACCCAGGGTCTGCTCTAACTCTTGGAATGACCCCCTGGGTTCTCAACCATCTTTTCCACTTCCCAGATCCCTCCCTCCCCCAAAACAAAGGCTTGTCCCAAATAGCAGGGCTTCCATGGACAGGCGTTAGAGCTGTGTGACTCCTTTCCTCCTGGAGGGATTGAGGAGTTCAGTTACCACCGGGTGGGCAGGAACACTGGCTTCTCACAATGCGTTTGGAATAAACTACAGCACAGCATAACCAATCAAAACAGAAACAGGAAATCAAGAGAAAGCAAAAAACCCAACGGAACCAAAAATTTGGAAAGTAAGAATAAATCCACTTCAAAGAAACCAGAATTGTATAACGCAAAGAAACTAGACATATTTATATATCGAAAAAATAATTCATAATTAATTTAAAAAGTGGCATGCAAAGAAGATTGTTACATTCTCCTATCATGCATCAGGCCCAATGTCCAAACGGCAAGGTAACCATGACGACAAAAAAGTGCAAGAACTCAGCAACATTACCAAAGGATGCATAGAGAGGCCCACAATGCAACTCAACTCATCTCCGTGAGACCCGGGAATGCGCGGGTCTCGCTCATCTTAAAGATTTCTTGCTTTTTCTCTTTTCATTTTTTAAATTTTTTTTTTTTCATTTTTTTTTTCTCTTACGAATGTAAAAATGTGGGTAAAGAAAGTAAAAAAGAAAAAAACCACACCAACCTTCTCGTAGCTCTGAGGGATGTTAAGGGGGTTTGATGCGGAACACAATGACATGAGGAGAAGAGAAAAATAGGGGAAACACAGAGAGAGTAAAAAAAGGCCTTCTCAAGGCTGTCAGCTGCAAATTGATTGATTTTTTTTTTCTCTTAACCAAAACAAAAAGAAAGGAAAAAAAAATGAAGATAGTAACGACCCTCTTTCCTGCCTTCCTAACGCTCCCCCTCCCATCCCTTTAAGCCCAACCAAGCTCCGCGGGGAGGCCAGGCTGGGAGCAGTCCTAGCTCAGAGCCAGCCCCACAGGGGTGCTGAGCCCAGGCAGGATTCTCCCTCCCTGCAGTCCTTCTGCTCCTCGGAGAGGGGAGCGGAGCCCCCCGGGCAGAGCAGCCCCACCGGCCCCGCGCCCAGCCCTGCTCGCTCTGACTCCACCTCGGGACTGAATAAGGAAAACAGAAATAATCAGAAGAAGGAAAAAGAAAAGCAAAACCAAACCAAACCATTTCCTTGCAATGTTCAAACTTACAACTCCTATCCCAGGTGGTCTATAGAGACAAGCATGTTATGGGAGAAACAAGTCAATTGGAAACACAAGAGTGCTCGAGACTCTTTTAAAACAAAAAAAAAAAACAAAAAAAAAAAAAAAAAAAGGGAAGAAAAATGTGCATGAACTCTCCCTCCCACCAAAGCAAATCCATTTCAGAAATTTGTTACCTTTCCACGATATTAACACACAAGAAACAAGGAATTAAACAGCATGAAAAACACCCAAACCACAGGCCGAGCCGGCACACGCTGTGTTCTGCACTCTCTCGGCAGGTTAGTGCTGGTTTGCAGGCAGGCCCAGGTACACACGGCCTAACTGGGGTAGGAACAGGGCTATCACCTGGAGCCCTCTCATCCAGGTGTGGAGACAACACCGTGTTACAACCTGTGTCTCCTGGGTAGTTTCCGAGTGGCCAGAAAAGTAGAGGAAATTTATAAACAAAACAATAATGAAAAAATCCCCACATTTTTCCTGTTTCTTTTCTTTTTAGTTTTTTTTTTTGTTTTTTTTTTTTTTCTTTAAAAGAACCCAAACCATTCCAGCTAAGCTGTCTGCAATGGATTCAGCCCTGAATTAGTATTGGATCCAGATTGACACTCCCAAAAGCGGAGTTTCGGGGCCCAGGCGACAGGGCAAATTTCAAACGCAATTTTCCAGCTGGCCACAAAAGGCTATTTAAAAATTTAGCTTGGAAACATTAAATTATTAAAAGCCTTCTCTCCATGTGCATGTGATTTAGTGAGCGTGAGACACGAGAGAGAGAGAAAGAGAGAGAGAAAGGAGTGCACACAGGAGCATGGCTCTGCATTGGACTGCAGATTAACGTGAGTGTAGGTGGGAGGCGCCTCCTCTGTCGATGGGATGGAAATGGGAACAGTTTGCTGGAATGTAACTTTTCTTTTTTCCTCCCAACGGAATTTTTCTTTTTTTTTTTTTTTTTTTTTTTTAAATTGAGAAGGACCAGCCCTGCTCTCTCATTACCAAAAGGGCTTTTGCTGTGGAAAGATGTTAAACCAAAGCTACACACAAAATATTACAGGTCAGAGAGATCAAAACAAGAGGAAGTGGAGAGGCTGTTGGCCCACGGGGTGGGAGAACATCGAGGGGACATGGAGCAGAAGCCAATCCCCTGTCATCTGTTCCCCTGCTGCGGGGTGAAGGGGGCTCTCACTGAGGCAGGGATGGCTGCTGGTGTCCCCAGCTCTGTGCCCAAGGAACCAGGGACAAATTACTGCTGGCAGAGGGAGAAGCAGCTGGGGCTGAGGGCAGCAGTGCCAATGCACCCTCCTGCTGCAAGCTGGGGGCATCCAGGGACACAGAGGGGTCCTGCCCTCCTCTCACAGCCACAGCAGCAGAGCTGAAACCCCTCGGGGATCCTTTGGGAGAAAGGGCAATTCTCTCTGCGGCGCAGGGGTTCTCTGCGGGCGCACCCGGCCGCTTTTGGGGCGCGCTGGGGTGGGTGAGCCAGCCCTGCCCCGCGTCCCCACAGGGATGGGGGCGAGCAGAGGGGAACCCCCGAGCTCCGGCGGGCTCGGGAGGGGTGGGATGGGCCCGGAGGAGGAGGCTGAGTGCCGCTGAGCCGCTGTGCTCCCTACCTCTCACGTAAAGGTTAGCGGGGGACGAGTAGCGCACCCCGGCGCTGTTGCTGGCCACGCACTCGTACTTGCCCTGGTCCGTCTCCTCGCTGCTCTCGATCTGCAGCCCACCTGTGAGGGGAGAAGACACGGCAGCACAGACACATGGTCACGGCTCTGCTGGCTCTGCAGGCAGGGCAGCAGCCCTGGCTGTGCTGTTTCCTCCCCACCCCGGGCTCGTGGACAGGAGCACGGAGCCCCCGCGGACCCGACGCGGTGAGAAAATTTAATTCCCCCTCTGTAGCCAGTGTTGCTCTTTGTCCTGAACTCATCAGCAAAGGCACCAAGTTTTTGTGGCTTCTGCAATGCAGGCGTTCTGCACCAGAACTCCCGAAATCAGCCTCAATAATCCATATTACTGAGATCCCCAGAAATCCATCAGCAGGCAGTTGACTTTCCCTTGCTCAATTTGAAGCAGTGACCATAAAAGTGAAAGGCTTTGTCACCCACTGCCTGGGGAATTTCTATCACTGCTGCCTTTGTTTTGTGCCCAATACCTGCTCCTCAGGAAGCCAAGGGAGATAAGAGCCCCTGTGAAAAGCACCTTACTGATAGTAAATATTCCCCAGGGAAAACCCTGTAAATACTGCATTGGAACTTCAAAATTGCCTGCATGGTTTACATCATCTGGGCCAAAAGGATTAAGGTTTTTCTTAAACTTGTATATTATTGCAGGCTACAAGAATATACCCAGAGCCCAAACTAAAGATTCCTGTCAGCAAATATGCAGAGAGATGCAGCATGGAACTACATGGAAGAAAATTGCCTCATTTACCTCAGAAGGCTTCATCCCTGCAAAACTCCAGTTAAAATACATACTACATAAATAATTCAACAGGCTCTCAAATGTTTTATGTATTAGGAGTACATGATTATACTACAGATATGGACAGAGCTCACATGTGGTAAGACTCTTAACTCCCATCTCTGGAAAAAAAACCCCACCTAAATATGAAAACCAAACAATTCCAGCTCAGTGTAATAGTATTGATAAAATCTTAAGTGAGAGGAGTGCAAATGAGATCATTGTTGGTTGCAGATAGAGCCTTTTCAGGAAGGAAAAAGCAGTGTGTTCAGAGGAGGACACAGAGCTCACGTTCCTCTGCGTGTGCGTGGGTGGGAACGATGCTGCTGGGGGGACGTGGGGCTGGGAGAGGATTTGGGACAGGGCTGGGGTGTGAGTGCAATTCCCCACAGCATCCCCTGTGCCTGGGAGCTCCCAAAGGCAGGACACAGGGAATTAGACCCTCAAAAACCCCACCCAGACCAGCAAACCAAACAAAATCCATTCCAAAAGAATCTGCGGGTATTTCAGCACAACAGGAGTTAAAACCCAAACTGGCTGGAGCTCCCCACCGAGCACCCAGCTGAGCATATTTCATATGGAATTACAGCTCCAGCTCTGCTGTTGGAGAGCTCCACTTGGGTGGAAAGCTGCTGGTGAGTTTTCCCAGAAATTTCTGTTAATTTGGACAAATCTGTGGGTTGTTTCCATTGGTTCCAGATCCATTCTCTGTGCTGCTCATGAGCAACTCTGGCCTGAGAGTACCCAGGGGAGATGAAACCTCAGTCCAGAGCAGGAAGGGAACCAAGGACTGCAGTGGGCAGCTTTCCCTGGGGAACAGGGACTCCCCCCTCCCTCCCTGCCCATCCTCACCCCTGCTGGTCAAGGCAATGGCAGAAATCAGGCTGCAGAGAGGGTGAGGAGTGTTCAGCACTTGTCAGGAGCCAACAGACATGATGTGAGAAAACGTAAATCTCACCTACAGCACCTCCTGTTGCTTTTACCAGCAGAGAATTATTGAATTTTAAATGTGCCAGTGGAGAGTAAACCAAAGCAAGGTCTTCCAAGGGGTGCACACCCAATTCCTCCTGCCTTTCAGCTTGAGGTCAATTTTTGACTCCATTAAAGAGACAGTGCAGAAGCTACTTACCGTGGATCTTCCCCAGAGAAACCTAAGGGTAAGAGAGTGGGGAGGAAGTGGAAAGAGGCTCTGGAGCCAAACAAATGAGCAGGCTGAGATGGTGAGTGCTGAAGATCTGCCTGAGCAAAGGACTGCAAAACTCATCACCATCAGCAGCTCGGGAGCACTTTGCACCAATCAAGAGAAAGTCCTAAGTATTTACCAAGCTTTGATAGCATTTAATGCTCGAGATAAACTTCAGTCCTTCATAGTCCTGGAGAGATTAGCTCTTAAAACTCTGCCATAAATCTGAGGCAGCACAGCCGGAGACGTTATTAGAATATCAGTATCAGTATTACCAAGTGCACCCAGCAAACAAAAAAGGACATTATAACCATAGATAAAATAAAGACAGGTATAAAAAAGAAATATCCAGAGGTGAAGCAGGACAAGAAAACGCAACAACAACACGAATCTGTATTGAGCACGGGGCAATGAGACGGGATCTGTGTGGAGAGAAGTGTTTGGAGAGTGGTGAGTGAGTGAGCTGGGGTGTCTTACCTCGGATCGGTGTACCTTCTGCAAAGAAAACAAAGAAAATGAGTGAAATGACTGCAAAACCCCAAACACCTGCACTGCCTGTGGGAAAAGGACCTGAGTCAAGGAAGACAGTTCCCAGTAGGAAACTTCTTGGTGTGTCTCATCTTAAATTACAGGACACTGAAGAGGGCTTGGGGTACTTTAGTGGGGTGTCCTTTTCAGCATCCTTTTAAAAGGCTGAGACTGGCTCCATTTTGGTGTAGGAATGTAAAGAAACCCCTCAGGCTCTCAGCTAACAGTTTGCTGCTCACTGGACACATGATGACCCTGCATTTACCTTCCCTGGGCACCCCAGGGCTGTGTCAGCCCAGGCAGGCAGAGGGACACCTGGGCACCTTGCACCACATGAAGCTGCAGGCTTGGTCCCACCTTGGCTAGCAAAAAAACCAAACTTTAGCTCCTGGCCCAGATGTGTGAGCTCAGTGCTGCTCAGGAGCTCTGGCCATCCCTCAGGGCTCTGCACAGGGACTGAGGCAGCTCTGGGCACTGAAGAGGTGACAGGGCTACCTGGTACCTCGTGCAGTGGCTCTGGAGCCACCCTGATGCCAGCGAGGAGGGGCTGTGTGGAGAGGACAGCCCTGCTACTCTTGCCTGCTGGCTGCCTCTCCCTTGGGTTATTTTATTCCATTTTATTCCAAGCCCCTCCTGTTGTCTGTCAGTGCCCAGCCTCGGGCAGGGCTGCCAGGTGGGAGGGAGTGACAGTCACTAAAACCCCTGTCTCCCACCTGACCTCCTGGCCTTGCAAGCAAACCATCTTCCTTTGAAAACACGGCAGGTCCTTTTGCTCACAGTGGCATTCAGAACTTATCAAAGAAGGGGGTTTAGTTGGTGGGTTTTTACCCCAATCCTGAGAACAGGGCAGATCCCGCAGGGCCAAGTTTTGCCTCTTGCCAGGGAGAGATGCACGAGCTCCTCTGCAGTGCTGCCACTGCTGCCACTCTGCAGCACTCCCAGCCAGGGCTGTAGAGCACCTCAAATGACAAACACCAGGCTCTCACCCTCTCCTCTCCCCTGGGCAGGAACAGCAGAGTTTTGATCCTGCTTTACACATGGGGAAAACTGAGGCAGAGGTGAAGCAACTTGCCCAAGGTCACGGAGGGAAGACTGGCAGAGGCAAGAACAGGAGTCAAAGCCTCCCCCGTGCCAATCTTCTGCCTTAATCACCAAAAACCCCTTCCCTCCTTATCCTTCAGCCCTGCTCATCCTTCTGCTGCGGTTCAATCCTCCATTCTCAGGATAGAAGGTAAAAAAATAGATACAAAGTAGAGTTCACCCTTATTTTTCAAAGGAGCTAAGGGAACAGAGGCATTATGGTGTTAGGGATTAGACTCTAGTTAGACTCAGCTTCTAGTTATGAGGTTAGGTTATTAGCTAGAGAAAAGTTAGCATCTAGTTAGGGTTAGGAACTAGCTAAGGTTAATGAAGCAGGTTGTTAGCTCTCAGGACAGAGGTTGGAGAGACAGCGCTTGGAGGAGGTGGGGGAGCATGGACTTGGGCACATCCCCACCCAGGAGGTGGCAGGAAGGTTTAAAAAGCAAGAGAGAGAGAGAGAAAGCAGCAAAAGGTTATAGATCAATTCAGTGGAAATAAAAACAGCCTCTGATACATCCTTCTGTCTCAAAATTGGAGTGAAAATCTGCCATCTGTGGCACCAATATGGAACAAGGCTAATGGCAAGAGGGTAGAGAAGGGGAAGAGATCCCAACATCGCCCGTGGCTCAAAAGCTTCTCTGGCCTTGGCTAAGCCTGGCAGTTTCCTGCAAAAGTTCACTCTAATTGACAGCAGAAACATGCTGGAAGTCAGAGCTGTGCAAGCCCAGGCACAAGATCAGCACCACCTCTTGTGCCACTGCAGGGTGTCACTCCCTGCTCCCCCGAGCACCAGCTCTGCCCCTGGGAAGGGGCTGCCAGCAGCTCTGGGGACAGCCTGGCCTGGGGACAGGGCTCTGGGAGAGCAGGCAGTGCCACCCTGGCCTCCCCAGCTCTAACTCTGGCACAGGGGAGGACACAGGACAGCTTTGGGATGATGCCCCACAGCAGAACTGGAGGGAAATGAGCTCGAGCAGCACTTTGGGTGAGGCATGGACACAGATGGGAGATTTTCACTGCTGGAGTTTCACATCTAACCAGCTCCGTGCTCAACACAGGGGCAGCAGGAGGGTGCTGGAAGAGGATATGACTGGATTAATTACTCTGAGGGATTCTGGCAGGCCCTGGAGGGTTTGATACAGGTGATGGGGGTGCAGGGGAGGCAGTCAATACCTGGCTTCCCTGGTGCCCTATAGGGCATGAGCATGTGCACGAGTCTGGGGCACAGTGAGGGCACCAGCTCTGCAGGAGGACTACAGGGGGAAGAGCTCACACTGCACGCTGACTTTTGGAGTGAAAAGCTGGTTTTGAGATGCTCCATGCAGACTTTTCACACTGCCTTGCACAGCCTCCCTGGATCTCCTGATCTGCCTATCTAGGGCAAGTTTTTGAGGCTGCATGAGCCCAGATGGCCAGCCCAGGGTTTAGCAGCAGAGGCAAAAGGCAGCTTAAAGGCCTTGCCTGTGGATTATAAAGGCCCAAGATGGTGCCAGGCAGAATCCCCTGTGCAGGTGTCCCCCTCTGTCACGGGGGCTGGGGTCTGCTCTCCCACCACCCCCTCCCCTGCCTTCCCACTGAGCCCAGCTGAGCCTGGGGAAGAGGAGATGAGGACAGTCACCGTTGCCATGGCAATGCCAGAAAACATCCCCACCTTCTGTCAGGCCACGTGTGGGAACATGTGTGTGCTGGGCTGCTCTCCCCAGGGCTGCAGCAGCCTGCTGCTCCACACAAGCAGCAGCCACGGGGGTCTCTGCAGCTCTGCAAGGCTGGTGCTGGCTGGCAGCTGCAGCGCCACGTCCCGGGACAAAGGGGAGCAAAGGGGACTTGGCAGGGACAGGGACAGCAGCTCTGGGGCAGCTCCTGCCTTTTTGGGGCTGCAGGGGGCTCTCCCCTTCCCCAATCCTCCCCCTCAGCCGCTGGTCTGTGATTTGCAGCTTCAGTTTGGAAATGCTGCACCCCCTATTCTCTCTCAAAATGCCAATAACCCTGTTAGATGTGAAACTCCAGGACCTCCTGCAGGTGTGAACACAATTATCACAGTTCCAGGGTACAAGCTATTGTGTAATTGGGGAATTCCAGGACAACTGTTGCTAAGATACCAAAAAAAAAAAAAATCTATCCAGTGTTAGGAGGTTCATATTTAGCTGTTATCTCTTTATACACATTAATTAATTAGAATTATTATTACTAGTTTTTTTTTGTAGCCTGCAATACCCCTGCAGAAATTAATTTAGAGGGCAGAACATCCCTACTGAAAGAGTTAGTAGAAGAAATGCAGAGCATGCCTCTCAAGAAGCTGTTACAAAGGAATTAGTTTAAAGGGCGAGGGTTACAAATCTGCACATTAGCAGGTTTGGGGTTTTTTGGTTTGATTTAAAAAATTTTTTTTTAATTGAACAAACTTACCAAAAGTCTCTGAATGTTAAACAAAAAGTGAAAAAAAAGAAAAGAAAAGCATGTTATAGCCAGTTATTTAGAAAACAGAAGACACACACAAGACACAAAGGTTTTAGTGTTTGAGTGCTGAGGAAGGTGGCTGAAGGCTGCTCCCGTGTCCCCCCTAGATGGCAGCTGAGCAGAGGACACTGGCTTTGCCTTCTGCTTTAAATATCCCAAGATCAGCAGAAATATCCATTTTCCAAGGCCACCTAAACTCTTGTCCAACCTGGATCTCTAAGGCTGAGATGTCCATGATGTCCAAGAGAAGCAGGAGCCCAGCCAGAGCTTCTTCCCATTCTCCTCTGACTGACAACTGAGCTTTGCACTCAGCCCAAGCCCCCAAGCATGAAAAGATTTCCAACTGCTTGGCAATTTTATCTGGAGATGGAAAGGAGAAGCAGAAACATCCGCTAGAGAAAAACCACTGTGGTTAATGATGTATCACCCCTCCTGATTAGAGTGAAGCCCCACATTCCAAATGGGCTTCTGGGATGAGGGGAATATAATGACCATGGTCTCAGAGGCCTGTTTGTATTGCCAGCCAAACATTCAGACTGAACACAAACGAGAACCAAACCCCATCCCACAGATCTCCTTGTCTGACATTTCACTTTTCATGAGCTCATTTGCGTATTTGCCACTAACTCAGAACTGATAAAAATTCACTTCTTCACACCCCCTGTCCTCCAGCATGGCTGTTATCCTGATGGCTTCATGTCCAGGGGGAATCTGGGTGTCTGTCCTGTCCTGTCACAGCTCATTCCTCAGAGGGAACAGTCACTGGGATTTCCCAGACTGGTTTGGGTTGGAAGGAGCCTCAAAGCCCATCCAATTCCACCCCTGCCGTGGCAGGGACACCTCCCACTGTCCCAGGCTGCTCCAAGCCCCGCTGTCCAACCTGGCCTTGGACACTCCAGTTTGTTTTCTGGAAAGATGAATGTATTAAATTGAGATCTGACCTTAGCAGCTCGAGCAGGCCTCGCCTCACTCACAACCCCACACCCAAATCTGCCTTGACTCCCTTCCACAGCCACAAGTGCTGCCACAGAGCACATTAACGACCCCGATGTTAATATTTTACACTTCTGCAGGCCTTTCTCTGCAGAACACACAAGGTCTGGAAGGCCATGAGAGCAGATGGAATTGGAGAACTGGGAAGTCCTGACTGCCCGAGGACCTGCACTCCCTGACACACAGGCAACAGGTTTGTGCCCTGAAGACTACAGGGATGCTTCAGGGTTCCACCAGTTTACTAATTTAAAGCAGCTGTAAATGAGATTAAATCTCAGCAGGTATCTTCTATTTATCAGAAGGGTCAAGGGTTCACTCCGAGGTTAATAAATTCACTGGAATAAAAAGGCAGCGCTCAGGTGGCTTCAAGGAAAACACCAGATCAAACTGAGCTAAAGAGTAAAGGCATTCTAGCAAGATGATGAATGTATTAAAAATAATCTGCCTGTGCATTACTCACACTTCAGATCATGGTCACAGAGCATGATATAATTCTAGTTTACCTCTCATTATTTATGCTGAGTGATTTTTTTTATTTGCATTTGCCTCAGCTGTTATGATAAAACAGGGAGGTCAATCTCATCTGCGTTCGTGGGATTCAACAAGCCATTCTAATTCAACAAAGCAGTTTAAGGATCTGCTTGTGACTTTGCTTCACTGAACAAGGAGGCATTTATGCAGGTGTGTAAAAGCTACATTAAACTGGAACTATGCTGAAGCTTTTCCACCAGTGGCCCACAGAACTTTGTGTAGAATCTCTGCCAACCAGGGCAAGAGAAAAACCAGGTGCTTCCATGGCTTGCTGTGCAGATCCAGCAGGACAGTCAGAACTGATTTCTCCAGGGCCAGCAGAGATCTGGGCAGGAGCAGTTGGTTGGTTACCACTTTACTGAAGAATTTGTCAAAGGTCTAATACGAACAAATCAACTCCAGTTGCCCAACCAAAGCCTCTGCTTTCCCTCTGCCTACAACAATGCCTTTCTTTTGCCAAAGAATACTTAAAAATGAACCATGGACACCTTCCTCTAGGCTGGGTCAAGGCAGTCAGCCCCAGCAGCTTGTGAAAAGGATTATTTCTTGGGTTAGTTTTAGTCAGAAGGTAGAACTTGGAAAACTTGCGTCATTTTTGCAGCTATCAATGGAAGTGTTTTATCAGTAGCACTCAAAAAGAAGTCCACCTATGCCCTCCTTGCACACACTCTCACAGAGAGAACTGGCAGATTTAACAAGTACAAAAACAGCTCCTGAAACGTGAATATTAAGAGATGTCACGTTGCCACACACACAAAACAGCAAACAGAAAACAAA
The DNA here is from genome assembly GCF_014805655.1 of Passer montanus. NCBI lineage: Eukaryota > Metazoa > Chordata > Aves > Passeriformes > Passeridae > Passer > Passer montanus. The sequence continues at coordinate 541,830 of NW_024357836.1, forward strand.
CAAGAGAGACAGATGGACAAGCAGATGGGGAAGGATGGAAAACTGACAAGAGCCACGGAGCTGGGGTACATCTGTTGGTGGAGATGGACTCCACGGGCAGAGGCAGCGAGGGGTCACTCCGGAACATTCCCAGAGGTGGCTGCAGGGACACCAGGTGATGCTGGGGACATCCTGCAAGATCCTGCTGTTCTTCAGCCCCAGCTCCCAGAGGCTCCTCTCACACCCTCGTGTTGGACAGCAGGAGGCTGCCCGAGCCACGGACCCTACACCAGGTGTGTGGGGCCTAAAAAGCCGTGTCTGCCAGAGCGGTTCTTTGCTCCTGTGCCAGTTCTTGGAGCAAACCCTCAGCGAGGAACAAACCTGTGCGAGGAGCAAACCCTCAGCCCCATCCAGCTTCCCCTGAGCTCAAGAGCACCGTGATCCAGGGAAGTGTCTGCATGGGCACCAGCTTCCCTGTTGTCATTCCCAGCTGGGCAGCAGAGAAAACCAGTAGGGCTCAAAGTGGAAACTCCAACCACTCTTGGTGTAAAAACCAAAAAAAACCCCCAAAGGCTGCAATCCACAGCAGCGGGGCCTGCACCTCTCAGCCCTCTCCTCTGCTTCGGGGCCCTGTGAGCAGTCTCCTCACGGCTGCCAGCCCTCACCTCCTGCAGTGCCAGCCCTTACCTGATCTCAGCTGCTTTATCCTGCCGTTGCTGGCGCTGGGGTCGACGGGCAGGAAGTCCTTGAACCAGGTGATCTCGGGGTCGGGGTTGCCGCTGGCCGCGCACAGCATCGTGGCCGTCCGCGTGCGCTCCACCACCTTCAGCTGCGGCCCCATGTCGATGTTGGGGAAGCCAGGAGGCAGCTGGTCCTCTGCGGGTGGAGAGCACAGGCAAGGGCTTCAGCAGCAGCCAGGGCTCAGGGGGAGAGCCCAGGGGAGGCAGCAGGCAGCTCAAACACCGAGGGCTCCCAGAGGGAGAGTGTTGAGGGGGACTATCCAAGTGTGGGGACACGAGGCTTGACTCCATTTTGCTCAGAAGGCTGACTTATTATGTTTTATTTACTTATTTATCAATATAATAAATAATTTATATAATCGATAAAAATTATTATATAATTTTATATAATATTTATATATTATAAATATATAATATTTAATATATTATATTAAAATACTACATTAAAACTATACTAAAAGAACAGAGAGAGAAGATGATCAGAAGGCTACAAAGAACAAGAATAGAATAGAATAGAATAGAATAGAATAGAATAGAATAGAATAGAATAGAATAGAATGCACAACAAAATCCTGTGACTGCTCACAGCCTTGGCCCAGGTGGCTGTGATTGGTTATCAATTAAAAACAATCCACATGGACCAATGGAAGATGCACCTGGTGCATTCCACAGCAGCACACAGTTATTGTTTACATTTCTTTCCTGAGGCTCTCAGCTCCTCAGGACGGGAAAAATCCTAGCAGAGGATTTTTCATAAAATATCATGGCTACAGCAGAGCACGTGGCACAGTAAGATTCAGCAGCTTGTCCATTTTGGTGGGATTGTTTCAGTGTGCCACGGGATTCTACATTTAAGTGAAACCTTTTAAAACCCTTTGGGGAATAGCAGAATAGAATTAGAGAATCATTAAGGTTGGAAAAGGCCTCCCAGATCCCCAGGTCCACCTGCCTGCTAAACCATGTCCTCAAGTGCCACGTCAACTCATTTTCTGAGCACATCCAGGGATGGTGACTCCACCAGGCAGTCTGTTCTGTGGTTATTCATGTCTGTGTTCTATGTTTATTCACTCTTTCAGTGAATAGATGTTTCCTGATACCCACCCTGAACAATTTGGAGCAACGTGAGGCCGTTTCCCCTTGAGCTATCACTTGTTGCCTGGGAGCACAGACCACCCCACACCTCTTGTGAGGGGGCTGCAGGGAGTGAGAAGGGCCCTGCTGAGGTCCCTTTCCTCCAGGCTGAGCCCCCCCAGCTCCCTCTCAGGATCTGCGCTGGAGTCACCGTGTCAGAGCTCTGCAGTGTGCCAGGAAGCTCTGCCAGGGCAGGGCTGGCACTGCTGGCAGAGCAGAGGCTGTGAGGGGATCCCTGCACTGCACACAACTCTGAGCAGCCACAGGTAACAGGAGCCTTCCCCTCCAAACCTCACACTGCACAGAGAAACAATGGAAGAACCACTGCAAAGGGCTGCCAAAAACAGTGGGACTGGGAGAGGAGGGAGAGGAAAATCTCCTCCTTCAGCTGAGGGACCAGAGGGGACACACACACCAACAGCATGCCAAGTGCTGCCAGCCAGGGTGTGCTTTTTAGAGTTATTAATCCCCTCCCAGAACAGTGGCACCAGCAGAGAGGCTGAACTGAGCTTCAGCTGAGCTTCCTGCTCCTCTCAGTGCTGCTTGTGCCTTCTCTAATGAGGGTGAGGAGGGCAATCCCAACAATGCTGACTGATTTGTGGTAACACCTACGAAACCCCAGTAATATCTGACCCAGCCCCTCACCCCTGGGGTGGGGAGAGCTGTCTCAGCTCAGGAATGTGCTTTTTTCCCCCCCAGAACATGTCTGGGGGAGGGCAGCTCGGAAGGAGGATGCCAGCAGCAGGGTGAGATTTGGGAGGGATCCTCTGCCATCTCCAATGAGCCGTGGCAGGGAATCACAGCCTTGGGAGTCTGTGGCAGGGAATCCATCCCAAAACAGGTGAGGGAACAGAAGGGAGATAATGCAGGGAATTAAAAAAAGGTGGGATTCTCAACAAATGAACATCCATCACAGCCAGCCCCCCAGTGACACTGATGGCAGCTCTCAGAGTGGCACTGAGGTGGGGCTGGCCTCGGCTGGGAGCAGCCCTGCCCACTGCAAACACCCAGAGCTGCTTCCCCGAGGCTGGCACAGGATGGATAAGGAGGAACGGAGCCAGATACAAATGGCACAACCCAGAGACAGCAGGACTAGGGAGAAACCCAGTGGTGGGTGCTTTTTCATGGAATCCCAGAGTGGTTTAGGCTGGAAGGGACCTCAGAACCCATCCAGTGACACCCTCCACTGTCCCAGGCTGCTCCAAGCCCCATCCAGCCTGGCCTTGGGCACTGCCAGAGATCCAGCTGCTCTGGGCACATGTGCCAGGCACTGCCCCCACTCCCAGGGAGGAATTTCTTCCTGGTATCCAATCTAAACCATCACTCTTTCAGTTTAAAGCTGTTTTGGTGCATCTGAAGCACCTCTAAACCAGAATTATGTATCCTAAATTGGTGCTGTTCACACACATCTACAGCTAGGGACTGACCCAGCCCTCTGAGCTCCCTGGGCTGGGGCACTGCAGGACCCCCCAAACCGTGTGTTCCTGCAGCCCCCCAGCATGATGTCAGGCCAGCCCAGGGGCTCTGGGAATTGCTGTGCCTGTGCACAGCTCTCAGCCAGGCTTTAATGGCCCTCCCTCCCCTGCTCTCCTGGCAGCCGTGGGAGGCTGAGGAGCTGCATTGGCTGCAGATGACATCACCACTGATCCCTGCTTTCATCCTGTCCCTGGTGATGCTGCTGCACCTGCCTGCAGCCCCTGCCCTCCCTGCCAGGAGGCAATTCCTGCACGGAGGGCACAGCCCGTGCCTGCAGGGTGTGTGTGTGCACACGTGTGTGTGTGTGTGTACACGTGTGTGTATCTCTGTGTGTGTATCTGTGTGTGCACACGTGTGTGTGTGTGTTTATGTATCTGTGTGTGTATCTGTGTGTGCACACGTGTGTGTGTGTGTGTGTGTGTGTGTGTGTATGTATCTCTGTGTGTGTATCTGTGTCTGTGTGTATCTCTGTGTACACACGTGTGTGTGTGTGTGTGTGTGTACACGTGTGTGTCTCTCTGTGTGCACACATGTGTGTGTGTGTGTGTGTGTGTGTGTGTACACGTGTGTGTCTCTCTGTGTGCACACATGTGTGTGTGTGTGTGTGTGTGTGTGTGTACACGTGTGTGTATCTCTGTGTGCACACGTGTGTGTGTGTGTGTTTATGTATCTGTGTGTGTATCTGTATGTGCACACGTGCGTGTGTGTGCACACATGTGTGTGTGTGTGTGCTGGGGGAGGCCAGATACAACCATTATTACCCAGCGCTTCTAATTAAACAAAAACCTTCATCTCGCAGCACAACGTGCAGAATTCCTCTGAGTTTAATTAAAACAACTGCGACTAGAGGCGTGATCAGCCCTGAGGAGCAGCTGAGCAGGGGAAGCAGCTCTGAACATGCCAGCCTGCTCCGATTGCAGTGCTCACATTTCCTTCCTCCCAGGGAAGCAGACCTGCTCCATCCCCTGCAACAAGGCAGCCACAACCTCACTGCAATCCCCACAGGACGTGCACACACGTGCCCTGCCGCCCTCACCCACCCCCAAACACGCCCAGACTGTCCCTGAATAAACAAGGAATGGTTCTGGCTGTGAATTCTCCTCCTGCAAGCAGCCCGGGCAACTGCAGCAACAAAAGAAGCAGGCTCAAGCTGGAGATGCTTCAAGGGCACATCTGGGCAGCTGCTGCTGCTGGAGCCGTGCTGGCTCCTGAGGCAAAGCTTTGGCTGGGGTGCAGCTGCCATCAAAGGGAGCATCCCCACACCTTGCTCATCCCTGACTGAGACCCAGCCCTTCACAGCCCCCACCCTGAGCTGGTGAGACACCTCAGTGCAAAGCAGGGTGAGAGAGAACAGGGCAGGAGGGACGCAGGGAGGCAGGCGGGGAGAGAGGAGCACTTCAGCTGTCATTTCTAATAAATCCCACACGTTCTGTGCCAGGACCCAGCTCAGGCTGCCACACACAGCGAGGGTGCCCAGCCCCAGCCAGGGGACAGGGCTGCTCTGTCCCCCTGCCACTCTGCAAGGTGGCAGCTCTGGGTGTAGCTAATTAGCTGTGCTGGAAATGAGGATGATTAAGGAAGATAAAGCGGGTGTTGCTGCTCTTTTTCCCGCAGGGTGTGCACAGTTGTTTAATAATTTAGAGGAGGAGGGTGTGAGCGTGAGCAGACGTGCCATGGAGTCGGTGCAGAAAGCCATGGGGATGCTCTGGAGGGAAGAGGAGGAGGGATTTCTCTGCTCTGAAGATGGATGCTGGCTGGTCTCTACAGTCAACTGTCCTCATTCAGGGGGGAAGAAGCAGGAATACATAGAGGGAGCAGCTCGAGTGACACAAGTTTTAATCAGGATCAAAATCAAAACCCAGCACTCTTGAACCCGTCCCTGTTCCTTTCATTATGTTTATGAACACTAGAGCTGCCCTCTCCCCAGGTATCCTGGCACTATGTGCCTTGTGAAATTACATCAACAAGTTATTTCCACCCACGTGTCGGTACCTGTGTCTCAGTTCTGTTACTGCCCAGCCAAAGATGATTTTAATGCAGGGAGGAGTCTCACAAATGTGCTCTGTCTGTTGGTTCCATTTCCTTGGAGCTGCAAGTTCCACTATGAAAGCAGTAAGAGCCTAACAATGCTATTAAAATTTGTGGGCTCACAGGCAATAAATGCACCCTTAGATATGTGTGCTGCACCCCAAACCAGTGCAGGCAGTGCCTGTGTTCCCTCCACTAACGTGTCCCCAGGTGCCCTCCTTCTACAGGCATCTCAGTTAAAATTACTTTGATGTTATTCAGGAGCTACAGAATTAATCTGCTGTCAATGTCACCCAATTTTCAGGTCACTACAAGAAAAGCAAAACAAGTCAAGTTTGAAGGAAGGCTGCCAGGAATTTTCCAAATGGCAAAGTAACATTTTGGAGGGGACAGCTTCCCTTTCCCATGTGCTCCCCTGGGACTCTTTGCTGAGCATCCAGAGCTGCTTCTTGTTTACCTTTTGTGATTTAAAGCCAACAATTACAAAAAAAACCAAACCCCAACAAACCACAGGGATCTTGCTGGAACTTTACACATTCCCACACCAGATGTGCTCTTGGAGGAGGAAATGTGTGAAGGAGATTTCAGGCTGGAATTGTTAAAGAAATGTCTGAATACTTCATGAAAGGAAACCAAGAGGGAAACACTAGAAGCGGTGAAAGTCTGTCCACAGCAGCCCCAGCGAGAGCCCAGGAGGGAGTCCCACAGCCCTGGCTGTCCCACAGCCCCTTTTCCCCTTGATGTGGAGTGCAGCAATCCCAGGAGCAGCCAGCACTGCCCAGGATGCAGCGAGGGGTGGGGCAGAACACACCAAATTCTGCCCCCTCACACTGAACTGGACTAATCACTGGGTTTTATGCTGCATTTACCAATGGCTCACAAGAGTAACCCCCACAGAACTCCCTCCATCAGCTTCCACAGAGCAAAGAACTGAGCCAGCCTGGTCCCTGTTTGAAACCCAGCCCGTGCCTCCCAGAGCTGAGAGGGGTCCCTGTCCCCTGAGCCCACTCAGCTCTGACAGCACAGGAAAGCCTCCACAGCCTCTCTCAGCCTGCTAAAGATGTGGAGGGAAAGGATAATCAGCATACAGGAAGTAATAATAATCATCATCATACAGACAGAGATGATAGAGATGTAAATGCAGACACAGATGGAATCCCAGGGTGGCTTGGGACAGAAGGGACCTCACAGCCCATTCATGCCATCCTTCCACTGTCCCAGGCTGTTCCAGGCCTTGTCCAGCCTGGCCTGGGACACCTCCAGGAATGGACACCTCCTCTCTGTCTGTATCCATCCCAAGAGACACAGATATAAATCTCCTCCTTGGGAGTGGGCAGCTTAGAGAACCTCCACCAGCTGGGGCTGCGTGCCCATGCCAACAACCCTCCCTCCTGCCTAAGTTAAAATGAAAAACAACAGCAGCTGGAGTCAAACACAACTGGAAAATGCTTCCCAAATCCACTTTCTCTCTTCCTCCGAGCTCTGCAGGAGTCAGGTTTGCAGGCACTCTGTCCAGCCAGCTGTGGGAAGAACAGCCAGTCTCCCAGCCCTCCCAAACTGGGATCCCTGGAGAGGCAGAGCAGGAAGGACAAGCCAGCCAGCAGAGCTGCTGGGAAGGGACTGAGTTGAGCAGTGTCCATCACAGCTCTGCTCCTCAGAGGCTCCCCAGGGTCTCCTCTCCTGCAGTTTCCTGTTTTCAAGTGAAGGCCTGTGGGTTTCTACCAGGGTCTGATCCAGCAGAAATCATGTGCCTGAGCAAGAGGGGCTTATGCTCAATCCCTGCATCTAGGAGGGAAGAGTGTATTATTTTCTCTTCTGAAAAGAGGAGATATTTTCTGTGTTATATGCTGTGAGGAGAGTGCACTGGTGTTGAGAAAATGCTGCAATGCTGGTGGAGGAAGGTGCCCACAGGTATGTCTGGGATCCCAGCAGCAGGAAACAGGCTGCACAGCTCCCCCAGAGCCCCCCGTGCTGTTTGCAGCAGCTGGGCTCAGGTTTCCACTCTCCAGAGTGTGCCAAGGTAACAGGTTCTGCAAATGACAGCTCCCATCCATCTCCAGGCTCTGGAGCAGCCCCCTCTCTCTGCTCAGCATCAGCTCTGCAAGTGAGAGCAGAGACAGGGAGGAGGAGGCTGAGCAGGAGAGAAAAGACAAACAGGAGAGTGGGTGAGTGCAGAAGAGGGGAGGAACAGGAGAGGAGTAGATGCCAGCATGCTCACTTTGTCATTGTGCAGATCAGTGCATTTGGCTCAGTGCTTTCAACTTTCCCAGCACTTGAAAAGGCAGATAAAGAGGAGACAAACTCTGCTGTGTGAGAGCTGAGGAGTGAGGGAGGATGGAGTAACTCCAGCTGAGAGACAAGGGGGGATATGCTACAAAATCTGCTGCCTTGATGCTCTTAGCACGGCCTTGGCCCACCCTGCAGGGAATTCCTGCTCCCTCAGGTTCCATGAACAGGCACCCCCAGGGCTGCAGGACACCCCAAACCAGGTCCCAGCAGAACAGAGCAGGGCAGCTGTGAGAGCAGAGCCACTCAGAATGCTCTGCTGGGCTCAGCAGAGGCTGGGATTGCTCAGCAGGGGCAGAGGCAGCCCCTGTGCCCTCAGCTGTCTCTGGCTGACGTGGATGATGCTGATCCCAGAAGGAAGAGCTGCACAGGGACACGTACAGAGAGCCCTGGTCCCCCAGGATGGTCCCTGAGCTCAGCTCATCCCTAGGAAAGTCTCCACAACTCCCTGCTAGGAGGTTGTGGCCAGCTGGGATCAGGCTCTGCTCCCAGGCAGCCAGAGAGGGGAGCAGGAAACGGCTCAGGCTGGGCCAGGGGAGGCTCAGGGTGGACACCAGGAGGAATTTCTCCATGGAAGGGGTGCTCAGGCCTTGGAAGGGGCTGCCCAGGGACGTTTGGAGTGCCCATCCCTGAAAGTGCCCAAGGAACAATGGGCATGGCCCTCAGTGCTCCAGGTGGGGACAAGGTGGGGCTGGCTGAAAGGTGACTTGGTGACCTTGGAGGTCTTTCCAGCCTTGATGATTCAGAGGTACAATGGTCCCACACCCTGCAGCTCACTGCTGGTGGGCAGTGCATGAAAAGCACTGAGGGCAGCTGGAGGAGAACCTTCCCCTGCTACTGCCTGCAGCTCAACTCAAGGGGTACAAGCTTTGAGTAGGACTGCAGGGGCCCTTCTCCCAGACTGTCACAGCTCCAAAGGAATTCATGGAATAAGTGTGAAGAATAAGGCTCCCACCCTCTGGGATAAGCACAGTTAGAGACTCTCCTGTCACACTGCACCGTTCCAAGCTCCTGACAGCTCCATCCCACCACCTTCCTCCAACAGAAGGTTAAATGCCATGCCAGGCACAGGAGCTGCACACACATCGAAGGCACCTACACAAATCTGTCAGGCATGACTGGACCACGGGCCCCCACGCTCCCAGGCAGCCAAAATCCTGACAGCACTGAGCCCACAGCAGGGATATTCCCAGCTGGGAAGGGAGGCTGGGGGCTTTGCCTTGTGCCCCTCCTGTCTGGTGTGAATTCCCTGCTGCATTTTGGGGAGTCACACACCGATTCTGCTGGGCACTGTGAAGGATGGGCTCGCTGCCTGTTCAATCATAAATATCCAAAAGGATTTGAGCTGCTCCTGGGGGGAACACTGGAATTGTTGATTGGCCCATAGGCAGAGCTACCCCTCAGCCCTGTGGGGTTCCTGCCTGGAGCTCCTGGAATTGTTGTTGGTCTTGTTCACTGCAGAGATAAGGGCTTTTACTGCTGCTGCTACTCAAACACCCATGGCTTCATCCACAGCCAAGCTAAATTCCCCTTGGGAGCTCTCAGGCAGTTCTCCACCACCCCATTCCCACCAGGATCACCTGCACTGCCCTGTGGTTTGAACAGAGAACATCACTGATGGGTGTTCCAAGCCCTAAAATGGGTCAGTTTTAGCACCCAGCACTTCACACAGTGATTTTAGGGATCTCCAGGGCAATAACAGCAAACATCCAGAGGCATCCAGAGCAACAGCAGATTGTTCCCTCCCCCACATCCAGTTCAGGGAGCATATTTCAAACAGATGACATGAGGGAGGCATCCATGTAAACATCCTCTGTAACGGGGACAAGTGGGAAAAAGAACCAGAACAAAATGGAGAATGGAATTGTTTTCTTGGAGAGTGCACAGAGCCAAGGACCTCTGGGAAGAGGGGAGAAGCCCAGAAAGGCACAATAGCTGTCCTGCACAAGGAAAAACATTTGTACTGCTACCAAATGTGTGAAAGCCCATGCAGATCCATAATCACCTTAACCCCAGCCCATTCAGTGATTCCTCAGTGAAGGTTTTCCTGGAGCTACATTTCTGTGTGTATAATGGGGAGCTCCTGGTGCTGCTCCTAAACCTGGGGAAGGAATTTTTGGAGGGGAGTAAGATCATAAGGGTCACAGGATAATTCAGGCCAGCACATCATCAGTCAAACCTCCTGAAGTGAGGTTTGGTTCTGTTTCTCACACAGCAGTTTTATGTTCCGGGGTAAGAACAGCAAACAGATCTGATGGGTCAGAACAAACCAAACCAAGCCCAGGAGGATTTTGTACCTTAGCCATGGATTTTTGACAGCTTTCCCACCCAGCTGGGCTGGTTCTTTACCTCGGAGGACAGTGAGCTTGGCGTGGACAGTGACCTCCCCATGAGGGTTCTGAGCAACACACTCGTAAATGTTCTCGTCCCGGGGGGTCCGCAGGGGCTGGATCCTCAAAACAGCACCTGCACTCTCATCAAATTCAATGGTCTGGGGACAGAGAGACACACACACGGTCAGTGCCCTGGGAGGAGACCCCAGACCCAGGCACACAGCCACTGCAAAGCCCCCAGCAGCCCCCTCAGCCCCCCCATGTCCCCAGCACGGTCAGCCTGGCTCTGCACCAGCTCCAGGTGACAGAGCTGTCCCAGCCAGACCCTGCCAGTGACCACAGACCCACCAAACCCCCAGTGTGCATCCCAAAGGCTCTGAAAGAACAAGCCAGGGTGATGGGGTGGGGGGGGGTGTCAGAGCACAACTGGGGTGAAGGAGGAAGAAACAGACCAAAGGAAAACAAAATAAAAATGGACTCCTGCCTTGCTCCTCCATCTGCAGGGGCAGCTGACGCCACAAAGCTCCTCTGAGCACACAGCTGCCTGGCAGGGCTGAGTCCCACAGCAAATTCCACAGGATGACCTCCCAGTCCTTGCTCCTCTGCTCTCATTTCTATCTAAACAATGCCAATTGCTTGGGTCTGGTTGCCAACAACTGCAGTGTTTACTCCAGGCTGTCCCAGGATTAAAATGCTGAGCCCCAGATGGGTATGAAGGTACATTTACAGAGCTGAAGTAGCACCAGCTTAGTTGGGGTTTCTCAGGACAGCAGGAAGTTATACTATATCCCAGGAAGGAGAAAAACCCAACAAAACAAAATAAAAATCTTCAGTAACATAATTGAGCCAAGTTCTCTCTTGCTTTGGAACAAACCCAGCTGTTGACATGGCCAAGAGCTTGCATTTCTCTCCTCCTGCTGTTAAAACTCCTCCCCTTCCAAATTTCCCTTTATTATCAGGTCTGAGGGTGGCCAAGAGGAGCAGGGGCTGCTTTGTGTCAGTCTCTCTTCACAGAGACAGCAGATTTCAAGGATATCTCTTACCTCGAACCTCTGAGAGTTCACTTTCTTCCCTTTCTTGTTCCAGGTGACCCTTGGCTTTGGGTCTCCAGTGGCTTGGCACACGAAGGAGGCCACCCCTCCTGACACACCAATTTGGTCCACAGGCTTTTTAATGAACACAGGGGGACCTTGAGGACAGAAAGGAAACATCATCAGAGGCAGTCTCAAAGACAAACTCTAATAAACACGGTTTGTAATTAATAGTAGTGTTGCTGCTGCTATTCTTAATGATCCCAGCTGAAATTAAACCTCTTGGCCTTTTTCAGAACAGCCTTTACCTCCACTTTACATATGAAGTAGCTCCAGCAGAAAATGATTAAGGGCCTGATCCTACAAAGAGATTTCAATGTTGCAAAACCTCTTTTACTCCTGAAAAGTGGACTTTTAAATTGTTTTGTACAGGGGAAATTGCCCTTGTAAAACCCATCTAATGAGCATCACCAAAAACTGGTAGAGCTGAAAACAACACTTAGAAACAGTGAATTGCACTTCCCAGCTCCTTGCAGATGACCAAAGCACCAAGGAACAGGGGGGGTTTAGAGGAACAAAGCCAGGGAAGGGGAGAAGGTGGGAGAAGGACCACGAAATAGCTGGAGCAGGAGCTGGCACGCAGAGATCCTGAGGACAGTGGTGCCAAAGAGGCTGCTGCCAGTGAAATCCCCTTGGTTGTGGCACCTCCGCTTTCCCCTGCAAGTCCCTCCCAGGTCCATTTACACAGCGACCCCTCAGAAGAGGCAATTTGATGGGGCACAGCCCACAGCCCAGAGCTGTGACCAGCTCAGAACCACCCAGCTGCACCCCTGCAAGAGTGGCAGGGCTGGCATGGGCTCTCCGAGGTGCCAAGGGGCCAGCAGCATTTGTGCAGAGCCCACAGTGCCTCTGGGAATCCTCCTTCCGTGCTCTAACCTGTTTTCCTTGAACGGCTTCCTCTCATCTAGTTAGCTTAAAATTTATTGAAATATTTAAATCACAAGGCCGCAGCTGTCTTCAAATAAAATCACTCAGATCATAAAGTTGCCGTCTGTTTTCTTGAGAAAGGCAGAGCACGTGACTGCAATGTGTGTATTTATCCCTTCATACACAAGGGGCTATAAAATAAGATGCAGAGAGCCTCCCACAGGGCTCAACAGAGGGCAAATGGCAGCTGGGGAGAAGTCTCCAGGGTCTTTTAGGGGTCAAGAGACAAAAGGAAGCCTTCCCCCCTTCCCTGCCTGGCGTGGCCAGCAGTATATAAATAAAAGGCACTGAGCAAGCTCATGTGATGCAATCAAGCATTTGTTTCCATGCTGGAGGTAAATACAATTTGCTGGAGCTGTTTACGTCCCACCGAATGCCGTGTGTACAAAGCAGCGCATTTATAAATATCCAAATCTATATTTAGAGGTCAGAGTCTTCTTTGCAATGTTACAGCTAAAGGTTATCAAGCAAGTCCCTCTGGAGGAACTGGCACTGGGGGATCTGCCTTCCATCTGAGAAAGGTAAAACCCAAACTTTGCTCCAGGCTAAGATATAAATGCTCGCTCTGCCCCTGACTTCCTTCCTGCCCTCACCTCCGCTCGATAGCTGAAGAGTTTGCAGAAGTCAATTCTGAAGGTACAGCTAAAAACATCCAGGGCTTTTAAGAACACTTTATTGATGCAAGTTCATTTCCTAAAATAAAAGCCCCTAATAAACCTTAATGTCACGTATACATTTAAATGGGTGCAGGCTGCATGATGAGAGCTGAGACGAGGAGAAAAACAAGGTTCTATTTCTGTCCTGAAGAAGGGGATGGGGCTCCAAAAACCACTGCATGTGGAGCCACTGCTCAGCACCCCTTTTTGGGGTCCCGTGTGTGGGGTGAGGGGGCAGCTGAGCAGTCTGTGCAGGGGATTTTCCTGAGCTCCTGCAACTCCTGTGCCTGCAAGGGACTCACTGCTAGACACAAGGAGCCAAACGAAAATCCCCACCACCCAACCTACTGGATTCTACTGCTCACTTGGAAAATGGGTGAGAATCAGAGCTAAACCGTCGATTTGAAAATTGCCCGAGCCTCAGAGCTGCACATTTGATTCCTCCCTCCTCGTGCTCCCCCAGTCACTGCAGCATTGGTCTCCAGCCCACGCTGAGCACTGAGCAGCCCCCTCCTCTTGGGGGGAGAGAGCCAGGGCCACCAGGCATGGTGCTGGTGACCCAGGGGGCTGGGAATCCAAGGGACTGGGAATCCAGGGGGCTGGTGATCCAGGGGACTGGGAATCCAGGGGACTGGGAATCCAAGGGACTGGGAATCCAGGGGAGTGGGAATCCAGGATGCTGGGAATCCAGGATGCTGGGAATCCATGATGCTGATGATCCAGGGGTCTGCTGACCCAGGGGTCTGGGAATGCAGGATGTTGGGAATCCAGGGTGCTGGTGATCCAAAGCTGGGGCCAACCCCCCCGTGCTGTGGGGCAGCCTCAGCTCTGCCCTGCCAGGCCCAGCTCAAAGGGAAACACGAGGTGAGAGCTCAGCCTGCAGCTCTGAAAGGGCTCTGGGAGCCCCCAGGGACAAGGTCCATGTGAAACCCCATCAGCCCACTCGGAGGTGCTTGCCCTCCTCTGCCAAGATTGCAGGAGCACAGCTTTAAATAAATAAATAAAAATCAAAGAAACACATTTTCCAGACAACATACTGACAGTCCAGGGGATTTTATATCACTTCACCAACCTTCCCACACGGATAGCTGAGAACAAGCCAGGTTTGGAAAGGCTGAGTCTGAGTTCCAACAGTCCAGTGGTCATAGAGATAATTTTCCCCCCTTTCTCTGCTTGCAAAGTAGAAAAACCCCCTTTCTGTGCAGTATCAAAATAGGAATGGAAAAATCTGGAGCTTAAAAGAATTTTCCTACTACAAGAGGCTTCCTGCAGGGTGTGGGTCTCCAGAGGGAAGGCTGAAAAGCCCGGCTGGCTGCTGTGTACCTGTGATCCTGCTCCACACTTAATGGAAAGCCATCAAGCCAAACCCCAGCTCTCCCTCCTGCCCACCGCCCACACACTTCCCAAAAGCAGCAAGGGCCACGCTGGAGAGCTGCCATGGCTGTGGGGAGCAGAGAGAGGGGTTCCTCCTGCTTCCTGTGCCCTGGGACAGAGAGAGAGAGAATCCCTCCTGGTTCCTGTGTCTGGGGACAGAGACAGATCCCTCCTGGTTCTTGTGCCCTGAGACAGAGAGAGAGAATCCCTCCTGCTTCCTGTGCCCTGGGACAGAGAGAGAGAGAATCCCTCCTGGTTCCTGTGTCTGGGGACAGAGAGATCCCTCCTGGTTCCTGTGCCCTGTGACACACAGAGAGAGATTTCTCCTGGTTCCTGTGCCCTGAGCTCCATGGGGACAGAGAGAGATCCCTCCTGTTTCCTGCACCCTGGGACAGAGACAGAGAGAGAATCTCTCCTGGTTCCTATGCCCAGGAAGAGAGAGAGATTCCTCCTGGTTCCTGTGCCCTGGGACAGACAGAATCCCTCCTGGTTCCTGTGCCCTGGGACAAAGACAGAGAGAAAATCCCTCCTGGTTCCTGTGCCCTGAGCTCCATGGGGACAGAGAGAGATCCCTCCTGGCTCCTGTGCCTGGGCTCCACTGGCACATGGGGATTCCCTTCCCAAACCACAGCCCAGGCAGCACCTGCTCCAAAGGGACACAGCACGCTGGCATTCTGGGGCTCAGGTGAGAAGGGTGGGGGTCTCCTCCTCAGCCCCCAGCCCACGGGTGAGGGCTGCACACCCAGGCAGCTCCTCACCAAACATAAAGATGCTGCTGCCTCCTCTCCCCTCTCCTCCTCCCCTCTTCCATGTGACACCAAAGCAGGGAAAGTTATTCCACCACAGTCATGTAAAAACCACCCAACATCTCCCTGTAAGCATGCACGGATGACACAACGGGCTGAGAGCTTTGCAGCAGGGAAGCTGGAGACATGTGGGAGTGGGGAGAAGGAGGGGACATGTCAGCCTTTACACCCAGTGTCCCTCAGGAAGGGCTGCCACAGGGAACAGGCGGTGATGGACGAGCAGCGAGGGAGACAGCCCAGCCACCATATGCCTGTCTGAAACATCAAAAACCAGAGACAGCGAGAGGGATGGAGACCCCAGAGGTGGTTTGAGGGGTGGGAGAGAGGCAGGAGAACAAACGAGCTTCACATATCTGAGCTGACAGCTGATGGGAGCAGGGGAGAAGAAGAAGGAGCCAGCTATGGATGTCCCTGCCCTGCCCTCCCCACGCCTGGACGGAGCTGGCTGCTCTCCTGAGGCACCAGGGGTGGGTTAGGGAGGGAGCCTGGGGGGAATTGAGGCTCCCTGACACACCACGGGACAGGAGCAGCTTCCTGCACAGCACCCCAGAACTGCTGCTCCCCCTGAGCTTTGGGGTGCTCCAGGGCAGAAAGCTGCTCCCACACGGATGGGGACACGTCCCCTTCCCCTCACTCTGCTCCTGGCCCCACGGGTGCCAAGGCTGCAGGATGGCGTGTCTGTGCCCCAGTGTGTGTGACACCGTCCCTCTGTCTGTCCCCAGGCTGTCCCTGGACCCCCCTGACCCCACTGCAGCTCTCTGCCCTCACCTCCAGCCCCACAGCGGGGACCTGGTGCTGCCTGCAGAGGACAAAGCCCCCCCGGTGCTTCACCCCCCTGCTCCTGCACCCCCAGAGAGCACCCCAGCACGGGGCTGCCAGCAGAGCCAAACCCACTCATTTTCCAGCTGGCCCCAGCAGGAGCCTGCCTGAAAGGGCCCCTCGCCCACGGCACCAGCAATCCACGGGGACAACAGAAAGGCAGCACAAAACACCTATTTTAGAGGGGTTTTTTCCCCCATTTTTGCAGCCCCGGTGCCTGCTGGCAGCTCTGTGGAAGCCCACAGAGAGCTCCAGCTCCTCCCTGGCCATGACCAACCCTCATGATCCCCCCAGGTTTGGGGCAGGCTCTGCACTGGCCCCCAGGGCACCCCAGGAGCCGAAGCTGCAGCAGGGGCACAGCAGGAAGGGCATTTTCCTGCGGCTCACTGAGCTCCCCTGCACACCAGCACATCCATCCCTGTGCCCACCATTCCCATTCCACCTCCCACCAACAGCCCCTGGTGCTGAGCCCCTCGTTCCCCACGGGGCTTCCCCCTTGGCAGCCTGTCCATGCTGCAGGAGAGCACAGGCAACTTCTGTCCTCGCCCAAAACCATTCAGCAGAAGGAAATTCACCATTTTGAGCACACACAGGTGCAGCTCCACCTCTGAGAGCAAGGGTAGAAGACGAGACCACGAAGCAAAATGTTATTTTGCTTTTGGTTGCAGAGCCCAGCGTGCTGTTCCGGGCTCCAGATCATTCCCACAATTGGGATCCTGGCTCTGGTGCAAACTCGGCTGACCTTGGGCTCGCCCTTGCCGGCTGCCACACGTCTGGGGAGGTGACAGCCCTCATCCCTCACACCTGCCTGCCCGTCCTGCTCCAGACACCACACGCAGCTCGGAGCAGGCTCTGGGAACAGACCTGCTCGACACTCAGCACCCCAGGTGGCACCGAGCACAGCTGCAGCCTTGGGAGGCTGAGAGAAAAACAAAACAACCACAAAAGCCTCGCCAGAGAGAAGGCAGAGACCTCCCCCCAGAGGTGCTTCTTCGGGGAAGAAGATAAAAATTGAAATTCTTCCGGAATTTCCCAATAACCAAGTCATGTCAGCTGGAATGAGACATCTCTCCCTGTTATTTCTCACCTCCTGCAGATTTCCAGAGCAACCTGGAGCAAATCTGATGGCCTTCCCACTGCTGTGCACAGGATTAAACCCCCCTCCCCTTCTCCTCCTCTTCCTCCTCCCTCTTCCCTCTGGTTTCTGGAGCTTTCTGCTGCTCTAGTGGAACTCCATCTCCCTTTTGCACGGCTGCTGGTGGGCTCCCAGTTGGAGAAGGAGCCCAGGGTGCTGCAGAGCCCCAGCTCCAGCCACGCTCCCAGGGTCTGTGTGCTGCTCCAGGGAGAGTTTCACACACAGCCAGAGGAGCAGCTCTGCCAGCCCAGGCACAGGGAGACAAATGGGGAGCAGAGGGCAGGAAGGATGGGAGAAGCAGTGGGAAAAGGGCACAGAGTGGGATCCTTGACGTGTGCTGGGCCAGGGGCTGGAATTGATGGTCCTTGAGGGCCCTTCCAAGCCAGGCTATGCCACGATTCTGTGCAGGAGAACTGGAACAGGCTGGGGAGGAGGGAGGTGCTCAGAGCCAGAGCAAGGAAGTGAAGATTAGACAAACCACGGAGCAGATGAAAACAGGAGAGAGCAGCCAAAGCTGAGGCAGATGGAGAGTGGGGAGCAGGGATGTGCTGTTTGGAACGGGTCTGTGCTCCACAGCAGCGGCGTTGGGGAGCGGGGGAGCTGCAGACAGGGCTACAGGCAAGGAACAGAGCTCCAGAATTCACATTTTTCTTCAGGACAAGTGAGAAAGCTGCAGACTGGGAGAAGGACTGGGGAGGAGTCTCTATGGAGACACTCGACAGGATTGAGGACACCCTTTGGAGAGGTCCTGCAGAGACTCTGCACCTCACGAAATCCAGGCTTTCACTGACAGATTTTGCACTTTTTCTTTCTGAGGGCTGTTTCTCCGTGCCTCACAAATAAAATTAAAATGAGGGTTTTCTGACAGAACAAACAAACAGGGAGTGAATTATATTCCATTTCCCCGTCAATAACTTCTCCCCAACCCAGTCGTCTTATCATCATAAAAAGTCCATTAAGCAGTAATTGGGGAGGCAGGGGAAGGCAGGGCTGGCCCAGGGAACAGGAGCACGCTCGCTCCCCAACTGGCCTTTTCTGGGAAGGCAGACAGGATAATTATAGGCTTCAGATGGAGACTTCCTCTTACTGTCAGCAGCTCTTGGCTCCCTTCAGGGAGATGGGACTGGCAAGGTTGGGCAGAGGAGGGTAAAAAAAGACTGAGGATGTTTTTTTAGAAGTGAAATGCTTCCACCTGGCTATTCCCCTGCTGCTGAGCCACCAAAGCCCTTACCTGCCTCAGAAGAGCTGGGTTCCCACAGGAGGCAGCCTCTGTGGGCAGGGGGAATGTCACTTGGAGGATTACCCCCTCTCCTTGCCTGCAAGGCCCCAGGGGAGGAAGGACAGCAGCGAAGGATGGCACCAGCACAGGAGTTAACACACACAGAAAATGGTGAGGAAGATGAAGAACTCGCTCAGTACACCTTCACCACACAGCCCCAAGCCCTGTGCCAGCTCCCCTTCTCCCCTGGCTGGACTGAGGCAGCACATGTCAAGCTGTTCTCACATGAGGATGGTAATTTGGGGATCTGGCACACCCACACAGCCTTCAAGCTCCTGTCTCAGTGCCCTGGGATCCAGACCCTTTGGGAGGGAGGGACGAGCCTGCAGCACCCAGGCAGGAGGAGACTGAGGCTACCAAAAATCTGTTCCTAGTTCTGACATCCAAGGGGAGAAAAACCACGTTATCCTGCCTGCTGGAGGGGAAGCATAATCCTTCCTTCTGGTCTCTTTAAACTGCTGGTTTTCAGGGATGGGGCCCTTCCTTATCACATGGGAGCAGCAGCTGGGATGCAGTCATCCTGTTCTGACAGGACTCCTCCAGGCACATGGAAAGGATCCACCTCTCTCCATGGCAAAAGGGATGAGTCCCAGCCCCAGTGACTGGCACCTCGATCCAGCCCAGGAGAACTTTCCTCCAGCTGTGGTTCATGCAGTGATACACACAGGGGATGCAAACTCCTGCGTGGGACAGGGCAGGGAGCTGTGGGGCCATTCCACAAAGCTCCTCCTGCCACGCCTCAGCTTCCCCACCTCCCTTCCCTCACCCAGCAGGTGCCCCTGCTGCTGATCTCTGCTTCCACCCTCTCCTGGCACCAACCAGCCTGGGGGCCAGGGAGAGATGAGGTGGGAATGCAGGTGGACCTCTGGCCAGGATCCTCCTTCCCCTGCTGGCACCACCAGGAGAGAGGTGCTGCTGGTGAGCAGCAGGAGCTGAAGGAGATGAGCACTGCTGCAGTGGAGGATGGCAGCCTGGGGTTCACAGAATTCACAGGATTCACAGAATTCACAGAATCACAGAATTCACAGAATCACAGAACTCACAGAATCACAGAATTCACAGAATCACAGAATTCACAGAATCACTGGGTTGGAAGAGACCTCAAAGATCATCAAGTCCAACCCAGCCCCAACAGCTCAGCTGAGCCCTGGCACCCAGTGCCACATCTTGGCTTTGTTAAACACCCCCAGGGATGGTGACTGCACCACCTCCCCGGCAGAACATTCCAGAACTATCACTGTTTCTGTAGAAAACCTTTTCCTAATATCCAGCCTGTATTTCCCTTGATGAGGAAGCTCCAGCAAGCACAGGAGCGTGGCCAGCCAGGACCCTGGGGGTACACGGGTGCTTTCCACCAGCTGGAGCAGCATCTCATCCCAGATCTGTCCACAAAGTCCCATAACAAGGCATAACAACCCAGAGCAGAGCCAGAGACCCAAGGAGCTGTCCTGGCAACTTAATGAGAGCCCCTTGTCCATCAATGCCAGCAATCCCAGGTTGTTAGCAAGCAGAGCTTGAGGCAGGGAGCTCTGCCTGCCCTTGCCACATCGCTGAGACAGCTTCTCCTCCAGCCATGTCATTGATATTGGCATCCTGGAGCAGCCTGATCCACCACCCACCTAGAACAGACCCAGCTAAAAAGGATCCGGCTCTTTGCTCGACCTCCACTGCTCTGTTTGAGTCACTAAAGAACCAGAGTCCACAGGGGATACCAGAACATGAAAAAACATTTCCTACGGGACACGCCTGCAAGAAGCAAAAGCTTAACGAGCCCAGACCCAGCTCCCAGGGGGCAATGCCATCTTAATGCAGCCCAGCCGTGGTCCTGTGCCACTGCAAAGTGACAGCAGAGTCAGCAGCAGGGGGAAAACAAGCTGCTACAAGCTCCTGCAGCCCGTGGTCCTGCCCAGGGAGCGCAGGGCAGACCCCAAGGATGAGGTCTGGGGGATCAGCTGCACGCCCTGAGGTCTGGGGGATCAGCTCAGTGAGACCACCCAGAGCTCTGCAAACACCCAGGGGAGCCCTGCCCTGCACCTCCAGCCCTGCAGGGCTGCATGCACCAGACGTGACCCCAGCCAAGCCCGGGCAGCTCACACGGGCATGTGGGGATCTTCTGGGGACGAAGGGCAAATAAAAAATGTCTGATACAGCTCTGCTCTCTTACTCTGTAAATAAAAGCTGTATCACTTCCACTTACTGCTTCTTTCCTTCAGGCAAGAGAAGGAGTCCACAGGAACAGGGAGAGGTGCAATTCCAGAGCCCAGAACTCGGGGTGTTTTCAGAAGATCATTACACCATTCCTGTCCGACCTCTGGGGAGAGACTTCAGCCCATATTTTCCATGGAACATTCTGGATATACAAGCTTGAAATATCTGGGTCTAAGCAGTCTATCAGGAGCCTGCACTGCTTATTGAAACTGGGATGTCAAGGTGCTTGGGACAGGAGATCTCAAAAATGAGAAACCAAGACCTAATAAAGCCATGACTAATGGATGAGCACAACCTCCAACAGGGCTGAACTTCGACTCTTACCACACGAGTCATTACAATTTCTGTCTCTGAACCACACTACTCATCATTCAGATCTGTAGTGGGAACACCAACACAAAATAATCCAAAAAAAGGAGACTTCAGCAACAGTGCTGAGAACTGACAGCAGTGGGAATGTGATGAATTCAGCTTTGGGACACTAGAGACCCAGTGAGCCAGAGAAACTGCAAGATGTGAATGAGAGAGAAATGGAAACATGGAAAAGCAGCAGTGACGCCTTCAATTCTTCTATCAAAGACAGCAATTGAGGAAGGTGAGCTTTTCTGGAGTAGGACAGCTCCTGCTCATGTTTGACACCTGTCAAGGGATGGCTTCTTACCAGGAGGCTGTCCTGCAGCCCTTCCAGACACCAGGAAGAAAATCCCTCTCCCTTTCATTGCCTCAAGTGGCAGCTACTGGAATTAATCACAATTAGCAGGTCCTAGAAGAAAAGGGGTGTATTACAGTACTCATACAGAAAAAAAACCACAAACGCCCTCAAAAGCAAGCAGATCCTCCCCAAACAGACAGATAAAGGAAATGAGAGCTGGAGGATCTTCCTGGCTCCCTGGGAGATGACTGGAGCCAGTCTCAAGGTGATCTTTAAGAGCTGAACTGAAAAAAAAACCTTACACCATCTTTTCAGAAATTCATCCAAACAAATCAAAGTCCAGGCTAAAGATTTGTAAGGTCTGTCAGCACTCCTAGCAGCATGCTCAGACTAATTTACAAATAAATCCATGGATTCCAACAGAGGTGAGGGAGGATGAGGACACAGTCAAATTAATTTGACTTTATTAATTAAAAAAACCACCAAGTTTCATCACCCCACCACTCTTTAGAGGTTGTGCAAGAGTGGGGGGAGCTATGCTCATTAATTATGCAGAAAATGCAAAACTATCATCCTCTGAATGGGTTTAAAATAAGGAGAAACCCTTTCAGAATGGGGAGAAATTACTCCCCAAGGCAGCTGAAATTTCTCTTGCAACTTCAAAGGACAATAAATTATTCAAATCACTCGCGCCACTCGCACGCTCTCTCACTCTCTCCCCTTCTCAATTTTATGCTCCTGAGTCAATTAAAGATTTGGAGGACTCGGAGAAACTTTGTAGAATGCTAAACCAGTTGCAGCTCCTTCTATTTATTATTTTTTTTTCCTTCTTTAAAGCTTTGCTTTTCCTCTCGGCCTCAAAAGGAAACGGGAACGACTGCGTGCGCTGCAGATGAAACGAGCAGCGCTGGTTTCATGTCTGCAACCACCGGGCTGGGACACGCTCAGGGCTCTCCATGCAACGATTCTGTGAAAGCAGGTCAGCCCAGAGTCCCTCCTGTCAACGCTTTAAATCATTCATCCCAACATCCCCCTTCAAAGTCAAAGCAGCAGACATCCAAAATATATTTACGCTGCTCTCTCCGCGGGTCTGGGCGCTGCCTCTGCCCCTGGGCTGCAGGAGGAGAGCCCAGGCTGCCAAACCAAACCAAACCAAACCAAACCATGGCGCCCTGGACAGAATTTCTCATATTGAGGAAGATGGTCTAGGGATTTTTTGATTACCTCAATCAAAATAGGCATTTTTCCTTGGTATTTGCGTTTTTGGGAAAACAGGGCTGGGGCTCATCACACTGGACAACAGCACAGCAAGAGAAGCCCTTGCTCAAAAAAGCCAATCGAGGCTTTTTTGTAAGTAAAGTAAGGTAGAGGGGTAAGTAAAAGGAGGGTTGGGAAGTAAAAGGAGGGTTGGGAAGGTGCAGCCACAGAGTGAGGATGCTCCTGACTGCCTGGCCTGCAGCCCGTACCCTGGTTAGCTCCCTGCACACAGCAGATGGTGTAAAACGTGACTATTTTCATGAACTTTAACAATCCCCAAAAAATTAAAGGCAGCTGCAGTGCACAGAACATCACAGCTTTCTAAGGTGGGAACTGGGACCAATTATGTTGCAAGAGAACATCCTTGACTGGAGGGGAAGAGTGGCACAGAGTAAATAAAACTGTTCTTGGGAGATTGTGTCTCACAGGCCAGCTCGAGCCCAGATTCCATCCCACGCAGGCAGGAATGACATTCCTCTGGTCGGGTGTCCTTGAAAAACCCTCTGCTTGCCTTCTAAGAATAATATTGGCCTTGCCAGGCCACAAAAGGGAGGAATCCCTCACAGATTCCCTTCAGTGACCCAGGAGAGTCGTAGTGGTCTTGAAAAGACACGAGCACAGAGACCCTGCCAGACAGAAGAGAAGCCAACGTGAGCCAGGGCTTGGGAGAGCTCTGGAAAGATCCCGTCCTTCCTGGCAGCCACTGCAAGAACTGCTGGTGTGAAAAGGACAACCAAGGGGAAGAGTCACAAAGAAAGAAGCCTTGGCTTCCTGGCGAAGTCAGACACAGAGGAACAGCCCCAGTTTTGGCATCCAGGTATGAAGACAGACATTTCCTCCATCCCAATCCTCTGCAGGTGACATTTCCACACAAGCCACTTGTTTACACAACAAACAGATGCTCTTTTCCCCCAACTTAACCATCTAATGAAGCTGAGCAGAAAGAGCCTCTGGCTGGGAAAAGATCCCTCACCAGGAGACACCCATGGCTGGGTCCCAAACACCGTGGCTGCTGCTGTCCCCAGGTGCTCCTCAGCAGAAATTAATCTAACGAGCATTCCCAGCGTGGGGCACAGCTGAGACCTGGGAAGTGACAGCCCCCCCTGCCCCCAAGGAAGCTCTTTCAACACATGATTTATTTCCTCTCTGGGTCCTACAGAAGACACAAACTTTCCAATTTGAGTTATCTTGGAAAAAAAAAAAAAAAGAAAAAAATAAGAGAAAAAAGAGAGATACATCACTTGAGCAAGTCAGGCAAGGTTTAATTCAATCAGGCACTTAAACAAGGTGACATAGAAGCTTAATTCAGTGTCCTTGAGTGAGACAACAACCAGCCCAGAACCCTCAGCAAGATCACAGCTGGTACAAGGAGAAGGCAGCGAAGGGAAGGGGCAGCAACAAGGACAGGGAGGTGTCTCCTGCCTACAAAGGCAATTGGTGCACGAGGAAGAGGAGCAGCAGGTGGGTCTGGGCAGGGGAGCAGTGATCTCTGCCTTTGCAGGATTCAGCTGCTGTCTCCTCTCCCAGACCCCACTCACTGCAGGGACAATGTGCAACTAAAACTGAAAATTCCACCATGCTCCAACTGACCACAAAACCTCCTCTGTGCTCCCACTTGAAATTCCTAAATCCTGCTCCCCCTCCAGCCCACCCCCAAGGGGGAAAAGCCTTTCTGCAGCATCCCCCTGGCTGCTCAGCCCCTGCAGGTTCCCTGTCCTTTTGGGGGTGCACAAACAAGCAGGGTCTGTGCCCCAGCCTGTGGGACACCACTCTGTGACACCTCCCCTCCCTTGGGGCAGCACTGCTAGGCTGTCCTGGATGAACCTCCAGCATTTCAAACTGGAGCAGCTTCCCCCACCATGGGGAGATTTCCTTCCCTTGGTGTCAGTTTAACGTGTCTGTCCAGTCCTAAGATGGAGCCCCCTTGATCTCTGCTCCATCTCACCTGACAGCTGCTGCTCCTGGGCTCCAGAGCTAAAGCTGTGAGCTGTGCAAGAGGGGATCCTGCTCAGGAGAGGAGGCAGATACCCCTGCCAGTGGTGGGATCAGGATCTGAGTGAGCCCAGCTCCTGCCCTGCTGGCACAGGGCACCCCTTCCATGCCACACGCCTTTAACAAGGCTCCAGCTCCCCAAACACAGCCTGAACGTGGACCTGGAGGAGCCCCACTGCCATGCCATCACAGCTTTTCCATCACCTCTGGGAGTCCCACGTGGTGCAAACCTGGCTGCTGTCTCTGCTGGCCCCAGGGATGCTCACGGAGCCCCCCTCACATGCACCTCCCATGAATTACTGTGCTCTGCAAATTAATGATGGAGCAAGGGCAATTAAAAGGGAAGAAAGCCAGGGTAATGCATCATAAAAGGGGCTTTATTCTTTTATTTTGTCAATTGCAATTTAGATTTAATTATTTATGGTAATACTTCAGAGTGTGCTAGTAAGGCTTCTATACGGTGATTTATAAAAGGAAGGAAATGTAAGTAATAAGTAATGTTCCTTGCCCTTAAATCCTTGCTGGGGTGGAGAGAGCCACGCACCAGCCTTCTGTGTATGCAAAGTGCCAATTAGCAAAGTGCTATTGTAAAGCACAAAGGTTTAATCAATGAGAAAAATCCACTTGAAAACAGCGAGCACGCTGATTCCAGTCAGAAGAATGGCCACATTTCCATGCAGTAAATGGCTTTTTATGTGCAGCTGAGGAGCACTTGGAGCAGGCACGTGGTTCCCTCGGGTGGCAGAGGGAGCTGACCACTGCCCTTGGCCAAAAGCAGCTGTGCCCTGCACACCTGGGCAGGAGCAGCCATGTGCACACACAGGAGGAGAGGATTCAGGGTGCTCACCACCAGAGGCTTTATGGCTCTGGGGGTGTGAGCAGGAAACAGCAAGGCTTGGTGCTGTGCCCAGGTCCATCAGCAGTTTGGGAGCTATTTCTCCCCCCAGACTCATCTCCAGGCCTCATCTGTCTCTGTTGCCTGGCTCCTCTCAGCTCCAAGGGGCACATTGGGCTGTGCAGCTCCTGGGGAGGCCTCCCCCAACCTCCTGCAGCCATGCCAATCCACGGTACTCACACCAACAGCAGCACTCTCAAGAAAAGGATAATACTTTCCATTTAATGACACCACTGAAAATAATCATGGAATCAGTAATTTCCAGTTCCATGGCTGCCTTTGACCATATGGAAGAAACAAAGGAAATGCCCATATTCAACCAAAGAAAAAAGAGAAAGAACATGTCTGTGTCACACCTTTCAATTATTGTTCTCTTCAGCCTCCCAAGGAGGAACAGCGGGCAGAAAGTACTGTGGTGCTTTGGATTTTTAATTTAAATGGCAGTTTCCTTTAAATAGAATGCTCCTGCCACAGAAAGATTTAAATGACTGACTGAGATCAATTAGCCTGGGAAACAAGGGAAGTACTTTAATGGTCCTTTGATTGCAGAGGCCACAGCTCCTCCAGAGCTGCCCTGGGAGAGGAGGCAAGTCCCAGCTCAGCCCAGGCTCTGCTGCAGGGGGGTCTGCTCCCTGCCCAGCTGGGGGGTGATGCCCCCCAAAAGCCACAACCCCGGGGGTTTCCCATCCCCAGCGTGGGCTCCCCAGCCCAGGAGGGGCACCAGCACCGTGTGCCCGGGGGGCTGCAGGGCCTGGGGTGAACTGGGGCAGGAAACGGGGTCAGCGCCGTGGCCAAATGGAAGCTGGCCAAGGGATTAGGGAATGTGACAGAGCCCGGGGCCATCTGATGGGAGAGGACACTGCCAGAGCAGGGACAGCTCCTCACAGCTCTGCAGCTGTGACAGACAAAGCTGTTTGCTGTTTGCAGGGCTCAGTGGGGTGCTGCTGGGTGAAATGGCATCACCCAGGACGCAGGAGCCCCTCCAAAGCCAGGAACCAACTCGGTGCCCACTCATCCTCTCCAGGCTGAGAGCAACAGCTCCAGAGCAGCTCAGACAGCTGGTGCCAGCGAGCATCCCCACGGGCACAGGGCAGGGAGGTGCTGGCATGCTCCACAGGCCAAGAGGAGACACAACAGCTGGCCCAACATCTGCACAGCAAGCAGGTAAGAGCAGCGCCATCCCAGCAACCTGCAAAGCTCCTGCACGGACATCTGTGAGCAGCCAGAGGGAAAAATGCACAAAGCCTCACAGTTCAGGATCCAAGGACACTGCAGAACTACAGGAGAGAGAAACTTGGCTGCAAGCAGCAAGGTGTCTGCAGAGCAGGGACAGATTTCAGCAGGGCTCAGGCCACTGGTGCATCCTGTGCCTGAGCAGCACCAACCCTTCCCAAGGGCACATTTCCCCCAAAAGGGCCCTCTAGCAGTCAGACAGCAGGTGGGATCCCAAAAATGAAAACCACAAGAGAGCTGAGGTCACTCAGCCATGGTTTGGAGAAGCTCTGGTTCTGCCATGTCCCTCTCAGCACTGAGCAGCACACAGGACTCCTGTGCACTCAATTCAAATGGACCCCAATTTTCACAGGCACTCAGGTATCACTTGGGGCTCTCCTTATACAGTGAGGCTGCAGAACACCTGAGCTCTCCATCCACGCCTGCAGAGCTGCAGTTTGCTTTGCAAACTGATTTTGCCATTCGTTGTTACAGGAAACCAGTGGCAAGAACAAGACCCTAGAGCCCTGACTCCAGATTTCCACTGGTTCCCCACTCCTGACTGCACTGCACCAAGAGCCAGGAATGGAGATTCCCAGTGCCCCTTTTCACAAGCCAACAGAGGCACCCTGAGCCCACAAAGCAGCACCCACTGACTCTGGGTGCTCAAAAAGACCCTGCACAGCATCAGCTCCAACACCACAGCAGACCCTGGATAAATCCTTGGGCAGAAGGCTTGTGGCAGCTCCCTGCCACACTCAGCAGTGCTGCTGCCACTCCAGACAGCTCAGGCTGGAGCTGTGGGTCTCTTTCTGGACCCCAGTGGTACCATCTGAGGTGCAGACTGACCCCCAGCCAACACTTCACCCTGAACCTCCCGGAGCCCAGCTCACCTGCCAGGCTTATGAAATTAAAAAGAATAAAATCCAACATTATCTTCCTGCGAGTGAGCGTTTCTCTCTGCAAAGAGGGATTAAGCATGAACCCAGCAAAACTCAGAGAGGGGCAAGGGCAAATGCATCCCCACCTGCCTGCTGCAGAGAGGACGGGAAGCACAGCTCCAAAAACATCTCCCAGCAACAAAAGGTCCAGATCCATTCAATCCCTGTCGCCGTAATAAACCCTGATAACCAAGTGATTACGTGGAAAGCTGTCAAGGGCTACGCTGACCAGAGCAGCCCTCTCACCAGCTTCAAGCAGCTTTGCTGGGGAGGAAAAAAACCTCATAATTCAATCAGCTTGGAGAAGTCTATTCCCCACTGATCCCAAGCGATCAGCCTTCATGTCAAAGGAACATTACATTCAAGTCGCTTAAGATTTTCACTTCTTTTTTTTTTTTCCCTTCCCCTTTTCATTTTTTAAAGCAGGAATTGAAAGGCAGCAAAGATAAAAACTGTGTTGAACTGGAACTGGTTCACTCAGGGGAAGGAGAAACACAATATTCTTTCTTGAAATGCTGTTTGCAATCCAGCCCCAGAAAGTAACCTGACAATGGTCAGCAGCGTCTGACAGGGCCTGAAAGGCAGCAGCAGGAGAGGACAATATGGGAGATGGGCTTGGGAGAAGGTGGGGGAAGGCTTGGCAAGAGCTGTCAAGCAGCTTCCCCCCTTCTCTGCAGCTCTTTGGCAGCCTGAAACTCCAAGCAGGCTGTGAGGACCCAGCTGCCCTGTGTCCCTCCAAGGGAACAATGGGAGGGCACCGGTGGGAAGTTAAGGATGGTGGGAAGTTAAGGATGTTGGGGAATGAAACACTGGATCAGCCACGGAGCTTCACGTGTCCAGCAATGACAAGGAGAAGGGTGAAAAAGGAGCAGGGGGACAGCAGAGTCACTCACTCTCAGCAAGGCAGTCCATCAGCAGCACGGAGAGGACGTTCACGAGGGACACCAGCGAAGACATTCCAGGGCTGGGAAGGATCCTCATCCTCTGCAAAGGCCCTCGGCCCCGCCGGGAAGGCTCCGGCTCAGCGGGAACTGCAGCGTCTCCCCAGCCTTGTCAGCACCTGTGGAGCACAAAGGGACAGCTCTGAGGGGCAGGGGATGGGCAGGGGCCGGGCAGAGCCCCAGCGGCCACGGCAGAGACACGGGGCACCCTCCCCAGGGTGGCACTGAGGGGTGGCACTGAGCACCCGCCCGGCTCCATGGGTTGAGCCCAGTTCTATGAGATGAGCCCAGTTCTATGGGCAGAGCCCAGCTCTATGGGATGAGCCCAGCTCCATGGGTTGAGCCCAGTTCCATGGGATGAGCCCAGTTCTATGGGCAGAGCCCAGCTCCATGGGGGGAACCCAGCTCCATGGGGTGAGCCCAGCTCTGTGGCGTGAGCCCAGTTCCATGGAATGAGCCCAGCTCCATGGGCAGAGCCCAGTTCTACGGAATGAGCCCAGCTCCATGGGTTGAGCCCAGCTCTATAGGATGAGCCCAGCTCTATGGGATGAGCCCAGTTCTATGGAATGAGCCCAGCTCTATGGGATGAGTCCAGTTCTATGAGATGAGCCCAGCTCCACAGGATGAGCCCAGCTCTATGGGGTGAGCCCAGCTCTATGGGGTGAGCCCAGCTCTATGGGATGAGCCCAGTTCTATGAGATGAGCCCAGCTCCATGGGCACAGCCCAGCTCCATGGGTTGAGCCCAGCTCCACAGGGTGAGCCCAGCTCCACAGGGTGAGCCCAGCTCCATGGGTTGAGCCCAGGCCCATGGGCACAGCCCAGCTCTATCAGATGAGCCCAGCTCTATGGGGTGAGCCCAGCTCCATGGGGTGAGCCCAGGTCTATGGGATGAGCCCAGCTCTATGGGGTGAGCCCAGCTCTATGGGGTGAGCCCAGTTTTATGGGGTAAGCCCAGCTCCATGGGGTGAGCCCAGCTCCACGGGGTGAGCCCAGCCCATGTCTGCAGTTTAACCCATCAGTTCTCTCCCTCCCCAGCACAGGAGGGCAGCTCTGGCCCAGCAACACCAAGCAGGGGGGTGTGAAGGGATCTGACCCCAAGGACCCTCTGAAAGGGCAGTGTTTCCACAAAAGCACAGGGCAAGGAAGCAAAGCTGAAACCTCACATGAAAAACCCAGCATGGAAGGCAACAAATCCTCCCCAAGAGAGCAGATGAGACAGGAGACGCCTTCGCTGGGTCCCCTTTTGCCTGCTGAGGATCCTCCTGCCCAGACAGGCTCTGATCCCCCAGCACAGCAGCCCTGACCCTGAGCCAGGGGGCACTGGGGGTGCCCCAGAGCCCCTCCTGCACAGGAGACACACACTGGAAAGGCTCCAGCAAGGCCGGGCTTGCACAGCTGCTCTGCACGTCTGAGAGCCTCTACCCCACTCGCTGCCTCAGTTTCCCCATTGCACCACGCAGGAACTGTGTTACTGAGCTACACAAAACTGGAAGAGAGAATACCTGGGGCAGGGAGGGTTGCACAGCTGATCCTGGTGGATCAAGCACACGCAGCCTCCATAGGAGGTGGGAGAGATTTTCTCCTGAGCAGCTCTGCCCTGGCCGTGGCAGCAGGACAGAGGCAGCAGATCAGCAGGGCTGTGGCAGGGGAGATCCAGCTCAGCACCAGCCTGCTCCCCTCACCCTGCCAGCACATTTCCATGGAGACAGCCGCTGGCTCCAAAGGGAGCTCCCTGCTTGCAGCTTTGTCCTGATCCCTGTGCAAAGCTGCAATGGCATGGAGGCAGCTGTCAACACTGGCGAACACTTCCCCCAGTCACAGAGGTGAGATTTGCCCCAGAAGGGCTGAAAATAGAGTGAGAGCTGCAGCCACAACCTCCTCATGGGGTCGGCAGCTCAGAGGTTTCCCATCAGGCAGGCTGAGCACGGGATAATGGAGCAGAGCTGGGCAGGGATGCTCTCAGATCTGACAGATTCCTTCCCGCTATCGTTACTCCAATTAGAAATCAAACCCAGGGTTTATCACCTTTTGGAGGAGAGCCAGGTAGGAGATACTGCACAATGATCAAAGGCTTTGGAAGGACTAAGGGGATGGTGAGGCTGTTTAAGCTCTGACACACATCGGGGTGGGAGGCCGTCGGGACAGGCAGTGTGAAGGGGCATTTTAATCTTTTTCTGTCCCATTAACTCTCCAAGGCTGAACTGTGCAGAATTAAAAGAAAAGCCAGGATAAACAAGAAGTCCCCATACGTACTCAGCCCTAAAGAACAACTTTTCAGAGAGAAGCTTTGGACTTTGAGGATTACAAAGCCTCTGCTGTGTGCTCTGTGCCAGCCCAGATCCACCGCGCTTCAGCGCCGGCTCACGAAAAACGAGCACAAATACTGAAACAAAAAAGAGAAAAAAACCCTGAATCCTATCGCTGGGAATCTCTTCAAATGTTTGTTCTAGACACACTCAGAGAAACACAGAGAGGCTCCAGCCAGCCCTGGGGTTCGCAGGGTTCCAGGGCACAGAACAACGCCGGGGTTTCTTTTGTTGCTGTCAGGGGCCAGCAGAGAGTGGGAACACCGTGAATAGCTGTGCTGGGAACTGTTAATTAAACTGGGGATGTGGCACCGGTGCCAGCACAGCAAATGGAGCTGTGCTGCAGCTCCCTGGCTCTGCCTTCTTCCTCCTTCAGCCACGCAGCTCCCCGTTCCCAAGGCTGGCGTTGCAGAGAGCAAGAATGCACCCAACTATTTGAGGGGCCTGTATTAAAATAAAACCCAACAAACCATGCTGGCTCAGCCACCATTTCGGAAACTCCTGTTTTCCTTCGTCAGAGCAGCATCTCCACCCCCACCAGTGCCAAAAATGCCACCAAACACCTCCTTGAGCCTCGTGTGCTCCCCAATCACAGCACCAATGATCCTCCACAGCTGAGAGCAGCCAAGAGCCCGCCCTGCTCCCCACAGCACGTCCCAAAAATCCCCCAGGATGGAGCTGAATGTCAGGGAAATGTTCTGCCTCCTCCAGAGAGAGGAGCCCTCCCACAGCCAGCACGGCTTCTCCTGCCACATGATGGGCTCTGAAGGGGAAGGTCTGGAAAAGGGGATGCAGAACAGCTCCAAGATGAGAGGAGGAGATGCCAGAGGGTGACACTTCCACTCGGGTGCTAATGTGCTTCCCGAGCCCTTGATGGAGACAGGGAGTGCTGGCAGAGATACCAGGACACGTCAGCTTCAATCCAGCAGCTCATCCCTCAGAGCAGGTACATCCCTGCTGTGCCCTGGGCGTGGATTGCCAGGACAGCAGGACGTGCACCCACTGCTGCCTGTGCCTGGGGAGGGCAGCCTGGGGCAGAGTTTGCTCTGCCTCCTTGGCAGGGAACAGCCTCACCCTGCACCTTGCCCTGAACGCCCTGCTGCCACACCAGGAGGAGCCCAGGGGGAATTGTTCTGATGGGAGCTCAAATCCCAAGGGCTCTGCCACCCACCCTGTCCCCTCCTCGGGGCACGGCTTACCTTGCTCTCCCTGGAGCAGCTTTGCTCACCCCTGCCTGTCCCTGAGCACCCAGCCAAGCTGCTGGCACCAGCCAAGCCAACATAATGGCACTTTTCCTGTGCTGCTCCACGGGCCTGCAAACCCTCACTAAATTCTCTGGCACAGGATCCCCTGCAACACAAGCAAACCACCTAATAGACCTCAATCCTTGCTAAAGAATGCAATTAAGTGAAGCCATGGCCCCCAGTGGGGTCAGATTTGTGCTAGATACGGTCACATTTCAGGAATAAGATTAATTCTTACAGTAAAAGAGCTCCTGTAAGACATTCATTCTTGTGTGCTGCCTAATCTCCAGCTCTAAGCAAGGCCATGTGTGCAGCTGGTAAGCAGCGAGCACGGGGTCCTGCAGAGCATTATTAAAAATAATAAAACTGAGAAGTGTTTGCAGGGAGCAGCTCCTGCAGCTGGGACCGAGCCAGGGACCAGGGGAGCGAGGCACAGAGGGTGAAATGCTCCAAAGCACCCACATTTCTTAAGAGCTTAAGTTCCCCTGGGAGTCAAAGGGACTTAACCTAAGCTGCTAAGATGCTTTTGAAGATTTTCCCCCCAGCAACTCCCATTTCAGAGGGTGCTGGACACCTAACTCCCCTAAGCTACTTTGGGGATGCAGGAGGAGGGGTTTGGCTGTTTGTCCTCGCTGCTTAGAGAGGGAAATGCTGCTAAAAGCCAATGTCTGCACTGTGACAGGCTCTGGGATGGGGCAGAACTGTGCAAGGGCTTCACAGAAGCACGGAGTGCTGCAAGGGACATTAAAGATCATGTCATTCCAACCTGTCAGTGACAGGGACACCTTCCTCAGGACCAGGCTACTCACGGATGGGGCATCCACAGCCTCTCTGGGCAACATTTTGCCATATGTTACTTGTTCTTAGCCCCCACAGAGCTGGTAATTGGAACATTTGCTCTGTGTTGGAAAAAAATCCAGGAGGGAGGAACCACGCATTCATTTCAGATTCATTACAATATGACAACTTGGAAAAATAAATCACAAAAATTAAAAAAAAAAAAGCGCTTGGGCTTCTTTTGTGTTTCTCCTGCCTGTGAAAAGGAGAAGGGCGATTTTAAAGAAATTCTCTGCAAAAAGTTCCACTCGGATCTAGGAGATGATTAAATATCTTCATTTTCAGCAGCTGCTGTGGGAGAATTGCTCCCATTAGACACATCAATGGAAGCAAACACCTTGCAGGCAGAGGGCTGCACTGAGGGCTCTTCCTTCCAGCAGCACCAGCTTCGTTTGTGCTGAGTATTAACAGAGGTCAGTGGGTCACTTCATTTCCTCCCAGCAACCTCTTTAAAGAGAGAAAGAAAAGCTTTTAGCACAACCACCAGCTCATCTGTCACCTCCCCTGGGGAGGGCAGAGATGAAATCTGAATTCACTGCCCCACAGTGAATTCAAGCTCCAGCTCGCTGCTCTCCAAAAGCCTGGCCTTGGCAAACCCAGCCTGGCAGGGACCTGGAGCCCACCTGGGCACCCTCCCGTGGGTGCAGAGCTGGCTCCAGAGCCATGCCATGGAGGAGCAGGATGGTTTGGGCTGCACAGCACCCCAGGGACCCCCTTGAGGCAGGGATGCCCTCACTGGATGGGGCACCCAGGGCCACATCAGGCTGCTTTAGGTGCAGATCCCAAAACAGGCCTGATCCTGCCCAAAAAACAGGAGGTGATGGAGCATTTCCAAGGCAGTGCCTTCCACCCCAAAGCTGCTGGACACAGTTTCTCCTCTGGGCTGGAAGGCAGCCCCCCAAGCCACTCCTGAAGGCAGGCCAGGGGTTTGGCAAACACAATTAGAGCAGGCAGCAGAAATCCTTCAGAGTGAAGCATGGCTGTTTATCTATCACGGAGTCACTTAGATCTTAAAAAAATATTTACAAGAAAGAGGCAGAGTATTATCTTCCATGGGGAAACAAACACAGATGGAGGAAAAAAAAGAGCTTTGATCAGGACTGTCTCGGTCCCATTCGCTGCTTTTCATCCCCAGATCTCCAAGTGCTTTAATATGACAGCATTATCCCTTTTTACAATGTGGGAAACCAGAGGAAACTGCACACTAAGACAGCTCGCTGTGTTTGCACGTACACACACACACACACAGAGCCTCTCTATCTCTTTTTTTTTTTCCCTCCTGTGGCATTTCTGGTCCTCCCATGTGTGTGAAGTGCCCAGCACTGTCCCCAAGCAAAGGGCACAAGGGGCATTTTGGGGCCCAGCCCTGTGGGTGCTCCCTGCCCGGGGTGTGATGGCACAGCAAGGGTTAAGCTGTGGCCACTGCAGGAGGAAGGAGAAAGGAGCCAGGAGAGCTCAGGGCTGGGCTGGGCTGCTCAGGAGGAATGAATTTCACCCGCAGTGACAGCTGTGACAGGCAGGGATGTGTCAGGAGGGGCAGCCCAGCAAGGATCCATGAGGAGGAGGAGGAGGAGGAAGCACAGCTCCCCTGGCCTGGCTGCACCCAGCTGAGGGAGCCCATCCACACCCTGGCCACTGTGGCCACAGCCCAGGGAGGACCCCAAAGGACCCCCCTGCTGAAAGTTCAAACCAGAGGCAACACCAGAGCCACCAGAAATGCCAGGAGCATCCTCCTGGCCCAGTGCAGAGCAGGGCTTGTGGCTTCTCTGCCGGGCTGGGCTCTCCTCCAGGATGCACAAAGGCAAGGATCTGACCCAGGGCCCCCCTCCCCTTGCCCTGGCTGCCACACAAACCCTCCCCATCCTTCAGCATTTCCCAGCAAACCATCCCAATCTCGGCTGAGTGCCCCTCGGCTGCAGAAGCCGTCAGCTGAATTGCCTTGTGGCTCAGGGTAATACTTCACGTTTCTTTTTCCCTGCCTCTGAGCTTTATTTATTTATTTAGCAAGTCATTCATCATTAGGCCCAGCTTAGCTGCCTGACAGACTGGGAGCTCCTCGGGGCACAGCCTGCATCCCATCTCTCGGTGCTGGTGAAGAACTGCCCAGCCTGCAGCTCTGCCAGGGCCACCAACACCATCCCCTGCCAGACAGCACTGCCAAAACCACCAACATCCCCCTCCCAAAGCCCCTGCTCCCCCAGCCTGGCACCTGGGCTGAGGGGTGACACTGGGTCATGCACACAGCAGAGGGAAAAAAAAGACAAAAATCTCAACAAAGAGCTGCTTTTGCTGCCCACACCAGCAAAAGTGCAACAGCCTTTCTCGTGTCTGGAGTCCAAGCTAAGGAAAAGCCTTTTTCTGAGGTCAAATGCAGGTTCAGATCAGCTCCACATTCCCGGGGAGGAAAGACTGCCTGGCCTCACATCTCTGCGTGTCCAGCCAAGAACACATGAGAAAACCACTCAGCAATGAGGAGCTGCTGCTTTCCTGGCTTGCAGCATGGCATGAAGATGACCTGTACCAGGAAGAGCCCATCCAGATGGCATCAGTCCCTCTGACCAGGCTAATCCCTCCAGCTTTGGCTTTCTGCTCCCTTCACACAGAAATCTGGATGCTGCCGCGTCTTGTGACCTTCTCCACCCTGCAAAGCTCTCTGCCAGGTGCCTGCACAGGGACCCCCTTTGTGTCCAGCAGCAGGGGATGACAGCCCCCTCCTGCACCCCAAAACCCCTGTGTGGGCAGGGGCAGAGCCCATTCCTGGGGCTGGCACTGCTGCTCCTCCCCGACAGGAGCTCACTGCTGACACACACCTGCCTCACCTCTTCTGCAGCCCTCTGGGGACTGCTTTCTCACAAAACAGCTGGTTCTTAGGAAAAAGCCTTGTGCAAGCCATCCCCCTGAGGACAAGCAGGGGGTTCCCAGCCCCAGCAGCCAGGCCAGGAGCACGGGAGGCCAGTCCCTGCCCAGAGAGACCCCTGCTCAGCGTGCAGAGTGCGGCAACCTGCATCTCCCACCAGCCCGCACCAAGCAGAAGGGAAAAAAGAGAGGAAAAATCGAAAGGAAGGAAAAAACCACTCAAGAAAGTTAATTAGGGACACGAGGGTGCTTTATCAGTTCCGGCTGTGAGAGCTGGATGGGTGTAGGGTGTCACCAGCCCTGCCAAGAACGAGCTTCCCACTCCCGGGATCGCCATCGATCGCCGATCAATCGCCTCCTCTGGTGACTCCATCAGCTCCTGCTCCTCCTCTGAGCACACCCGGGGCACCTGGGCAGTGCCACCTGGACAGTGCCACCTGGACAGGGCCACCTGGACAGTGCCACCTGGGCAATGGGGTGGCAGGGGCACCCTCCTGCTGCTCCCCCCCAGGGCATCGCCCCGGGGAGGGCAGCACTAACAGCCCCAGCTGCACCCAGGTTTTGCACAGCTCATTTTGGTCCCCAGGTAGAAAGAGTCCCCAGCGATAGGAGTTATGAGTGAAATAACCCAAAGCCTCCCCAAACTGCATGCAGGCACACTCCTCACACCAAAAGCAAATCACAAAAGTCTCTCTAAACGCAACAGCCTGGAAGATTTAACCAGCCACGGGCAAGGAACCTGCTCCCTCCCAGCCCACTGAACCCAGAGAGGCTTCCAGGGAGGATGACAAAGTGTCTGGATTTACACTAAGACAGAGGAAAAGTTAACTCTTACCAAACTGTCCCTCCTTTCTCATGAATTCCAGCCCAGGAGCACCCCTAGCCCACACACAGGCAAGCCAAGAGCCTTGGGAAACACAAAAGATCATCAGGTTCCCCAGACCTGAGATGCAGAGGGACTGTCCCTCCTTTCTCATGAATTCCAGCCCAGGAGCACCCCTAGCCCACACACAGGCAAGCCAAGAGCCTTGGGAAACACAAAATAAATAAATAAATTTCCTTTTTAAGGCCTGTAGACCTTATGGCCATCTTTGTGTGCACATCCCTGGGCACCAGGCTGGGAGGTGCCATGGGGTTGTTGCAGTGCTCATCAGTGAAAAACAAAAGCCAGGAAATAAAAGTAGCGAAGCAAACACGCAAAGTTTCTCCTAATTGCTATTTGATGGTAACTGAAAATCGTTGTGGCAACAGCGCAGCTGATGAGCTGCTTGCTTTCCTCACAGCCCCTGGAAGAGGCAGAGCTGTGCTCCAGTCAGGAGGGGACAGAGCTGGGAGGGAGAGTGGCAGCCACAGACCCTCCCCAGCAAATCCTCCTGAGGGCCAGGACAGATCTGAGCTGGAAGGAGGATAAAGAGCCTTGTCTTCCTTTGTCCCTGCTGATTAGTGCCAGCAAGGAAAGCTCATCAAGGTCATTAGGAAGTGTTCTCTTCCCCGGGTGTCACCTGCTTGGGAGGACACGGGGCAAGGGGGCTGCCTTTTGTGCACCCCAGGATCAACAGTGCTGCCACATCAGAGGGCACCCCGTGGGCACTGAGATGTCACCCTGGTCACTGAGATGTCAACCCGTGGGCACTGAGATGTCACCCTGGCCACTGAGATGCCACCCTGGTCACTGAGATGTCACCCTGGCCACTGAGACGTCACCCTGGCCACTGAGATGCCACTCTGGGCACATCTGAGATGCCACCCCTGGGTCTCCCCTCTGGAGCTCACCCTGCCTCCTCCCTCAGCATTCATTCCCTCCCCACGTGCCAGGAGCTCCAGCCCTGCCAGCCAGCACAGGGGGTTAAATTCCATAAAGAGGATTTGGTTTTGAGCTTGCAAGACAGAAGATGAGCAAATCCCTTCCCTTGCTCTGGCAGGAATCCTGTGTCTCAGACCCACCAGCCAGGGGAGATTAAGAAAGGAGGAGAGAAAGAAAAAAACCCATCCATCACTTGCTGTTGTGATCTCATCTGAATTTAAGAGCTAAGCTGGGAGGATGCTGGGTCACTGCTGGGCTGGTGGAGCCCTGCAGAGCAGTGGACACCAGAAGGGACTGGACAAGTCTTAGGCTGCACTGTTCCAGGCCAGCAGAGGGTCAGGAGCCAGGTCCACGCTCCATGCTTGCTTTCCCTGATTTAATTCTGTCTGGGGAAGCCTCTGGCTCTTGTCACATCCTTGCAGAGCCCCAGCTGCAGCAGGTGCCTCCAGAAATCACCCTCATGCACTGACTGAAGCCCCAGAAACCACACCAATGTGCAGAACCCTCAGGTGGCACAACCCAGGGCTGCTTCCAAACCGAGCAGCTCAGCCAGGCAGGGCTCTGCTGCCATCTTCATCTTCTGGACAAGATGCAAAATCAAGAGGCTGCTAACTAGGCAGAAACTGGGAGTAACACCACGCTCAGAGCACTCCAGCTCCTGCCTGACAGCCTGATCTCACCCAGCTGCTTTGCTTCTGCTGAAGCTGGCATTGCTCCCTTTCTGCTCCAAGCAGCTGCAGGGGCCAGCCCAGACACCCCAGCCTGGCTGCTTCCACTGCCTGGGATACAGCAGCCCATGCACAGCCCAGGCATCCATCAGAGGTGGCTTAAAACATTTATAAGCATTTGGAGATTGGTGACATCCCTGCTGGAGCAGGCTGTAGGAAAGGAGCTCGTGGGAGCACCATGGGAGAACATTCCCATTAGGCAGCATCCAAAAAGCCTGCACCTGCTCGGCACGTCGTTTGATATTTCACTTTAAACCAGCATCAGGGCTTCTCCTGACAAGCTGCTGAGATCACCTCGTGTCTTTGTGGCAGTCACTCAGCAGGAGGATCAGGCAGGAGGGGGCTGCCTGAGCGCTGACGGCGAGGTTTTTGCAGTGCCATGAATTAAACATGCAATAAGATCTCCTGGGCAGGTGAGGACCATCCCCAGGCCACGGGCTGTGCCTGCCCAGGGAGGAGGGTGCTGCCTGTCCTCCACCTCCAGCAGAGAAGGCAGCACTGCCTCACAGCAGCAGATCCCTTCCCTCCTGCTCATCAGGGCTGCAGGAGCTTCCCAGGTGGACCCTCAGTCCACCTTTGGGGGCACCGAGCCAGGCAGGAACTGGGCCAACAACAAATCTCCCCTTGGACAGCCAGAAGCCACCATATTGCAGAAAATGGCTTCACTGTCACTGCACCATCTGGAGTCGCCAGGAAATGCAACTTTTTTTGTCCCCATCAATTACCAAAGGGAGAAATCTGCTGTCCCCTGAAAGGAAAAACTTCCAGCTTTCTCCTGGGGCTGGGGAGGAGGTTTGGGAGCTGAGTCCCCCCAGCACCTTTGGGATTTATAACACCCTGTACCCAGCTCTCTCTGCTTTGGGATCTGACCCTCAGAATCCCAGAGTGGTTTGGGTTGGAAGGGACCTTAAAGCTCCTCTTGTTCCCATCCCCTGCCATGGCTCCCCTGGAAAGTGGAACCAGCCCAGCTCAGACCTGCTGGCAGCACTCAGAGGTTGGAGAGCAAATTTCCCGTGGCTACATTTCCTAAAAGCAGAAGGGTTAAAAACCTCCACCCCATCCCTTTCACCAGGAGCTGGGCTTGGTGTGGCTGGTCCAGGGGGTGCTGGATGTGGCAGAGCACTGGGAGAGGCTGAGTGGGGCTGAGTGTTCCCCAGGGAACACAGGCATGGCAGCACCAGCACTGCAGGTTTTAGGAAGGTTTTCAGGCATGCCTCTGCCTCCAACGACTTCCAAACACGCTTGGGCCAGCGAGAGGGACTAATTGACCTTCCAACCTCCCTTCTGTCGTTACTTTCTGTGGTTTTACAACCTCTCTAAATGGTTCATTTATCCTGAGTGAATTCCTGCTGCATCCTGCTCATCAACCAGCTGTGAGCACCTCACTTGTGTCAGGGCAAAGCTGCTGCAGGTTCATGGATGGACCCAGCACAGGGCAGGGAACAGGGAAGAAAGTAGGGGGTGGGGAGAGCCCCAAACAACTCTCGCTGAAAGAATATTATTAAGAAGCATCTTAAATCCCTCAACTTCAGGGCTGTTTATTGGCCCGAATTAAGCCCAGGCCCTGCAGGTGATACCTCGTGGCCAGGGTGCTCTTGCCTGGAAGGGGTCAGTGATTCCAGCAACAAGGACACCAATTAAAGCTTTTAATGATGCAAGCCCAGGACCTTGCAGAGCCCTGAGCTGCCCAAAGCTCTCTCTGCTAATAACCCTGGGCCGTGGCCGAGCAATGGGTGCTGGGCTGCCTGAAATATTTATGGCAATCAAGGGTTGCTGCTTTCCTGCCCGTAATGAAGCCCCCACACGCTGCCTGAGTGCCTGTCACAGAGCAGCCTCCTCCCAGGGCTCCAAGAGCACCAGCACGTCTCTGGAGCAGCCAGGCAGGCTGCCAGGGAGGGATTTTATTTTGTTTTTAAAGCCTCCCCCCAGCCCTTTCCCACTACAGCCTCGGCTCGAGTTCTCTCGTTAATCTAATTGTTCTCCTAATGAAGATCTGCAATTCCTCAAACATTAATTACCAACGGCAGCAGCAGCAGCAGCTGTGGAACAAGAGCTCCCTGTTCCTAATAATACGCTTCACACTTTCGCCTGCCACAGCTCAATTTAGCTTTGCGTGATTTGGCTGGGGGCAGATAAATAATATTCCAGCTATGGGGCTCAGCAGACAAACCCAGGAGGAGGCAAAGCTCTCCCCACACCCTGGAGCACAGTGGGTCCTCAGCTGGCTCTAGAAACTCTTGGTTTATTCCACCTGCAGCTCTGCCATGGCACCGACCCCATCCCACAGCTCTGGGCAGGTGCAAAGGCTGGGCAAGCAGTCCTGAGGCAGCTCCATTTCCTAAAACCAGAAGGATTGGTCCCTGAGGGAGGGAGGCAGAGCTGCTGCATCCCCATACCTTCCCCATCCCCATCCCCATCCCCATCCCATCCCCATCCCATCCCATCCCATCCCATCCCATTATCCCATCCCATCCCATTATCCCATCCCATCCCATCCCATCCCATTATCCCATCCCATTATCCCATCCCATTATCCCATCCCATCCCATTATCCCATCCCATCCCATCCCATCCCATTATCCCATCCCATTATCCCATCCCATTATCCCATCCCATCCCATCCCATCCCATCCCATCCCCATTTAAGGTCCTGCCAAGCCAAACCACCCTGTGATCCTACGATTTTGGGGGGTAGCTGATCTATTCCACACCCCTGTTCCAGTGTGATCCATAACACAGCCATGGAAAAACACTGCTCGTGTTCCCTGAGGTCAACCCCCTCCCATCCATCACCCCTCCAGCCCAAGGGCACGTGGGGGAGTGGGGAGGAAGCCGTGCCCAGGCAGAGGAGAGCTGCCAGGCAGGTCCCACCTCACAAAAGAGGCTCAAAACCAGGGGCTGGGAGAAGCAGCTGGAAGGAGTGGAGCCAGCAAAGGCTGTGGCTGCCCCTCTCGCCAGCACTGCACGGCCAAAAATACACAAGGGGAACAAAACAGCACACACACACACACACACACAAAAAAAAAAAGCCCACAAGAGTTTTCAATGACAAAAGCAAACAAATAGATTTGTGAATAAATATTGATTTGACAGGAAGTGAGACAAACCCTTCCAAAAACACTCGCTGGCAGCGGGTCCCTCTCCCAGCACAATGAGCAGTCGTCATCGTTTCCTGGGTGCCTTTGCAGCTTCAGCTGCTGGGCAAGGTTTTGGTTTCTGGGGGTTTCTGGTCTCCCCTGTGCCTGGAATATCTTGAGAGATCCCCAGAAATAAATGCACAGCCTAAGGAGCAAGTGCTGGGCAAAGGGAGCAGCACAGTGAGCAAAAATCCCCACTATTCACCCCAATTCCTCTCCTGGGGTGGGCACTTGATTCTCCCCAGCACTACAGGCTCAGCTTGGTCTGAAGGACTCAGGTTCCCTCAGCCAAAGCTCAGGGCTGAGTCAGACCCAGAGTCAGAGGGCGAGGGGATGCTCCTCCACTGGCTTCCTCCTGACCACAAACACAT
Source organism: Passer montanus (assembly GCF_014805655.1). Lineage (NCBI taxonomy): Eukaryota > Metazoa > Chordata > Aves > Passeriformes > Passeridae > Passer > Passer montanus. The sequence goes on from NW_024357836.1 coordinate 583,272, forward strand.
CTGCACATTCCCTGCTCCTCCCCAGACACACACCCGGCCCTTTCATCCCGGGAAAACCCCCCCCAGCCCTGGTGCTTTGCAGAAGTTAATTAACGTGCCCATGCAGGGAATTTCAGGCCTGGGCTCCCACTACAAAGCAGGCGTGGGGAGAGATGGGCACTGGCTCCAGCACTGGGATGGTGGGGCAAGCCCAGAGGCAGGGACCTGCCCCTCCCTGCCCTGCAGGGCCCTTTGTGCCACCCTGGGGAACGTCCTGCTGAGCCCACTCTGCCCCCTGCATCCCCCCAGAGCCACAGAGGAGAACACAAAGCACCAGGAGCAGCACTGCTCACACTTGGTGGCTTCCCACTCAATTCCCAGCCTGGCTCTGCTCAGGGAACCCAACTGAGGTGGCAGATTTCACCTGGATCACCCCCAGAACCACCACATCAGGGGATGATTGATTGATTGATTGATTGAATGATTGATTTAATGATTGATTAATTGATTGATTGATTGATTACAGGTCATTGCATGCTGGCTGGATATACACCCTGGCCAAGGTGGAGAGAGCTCCCCAGGCACTGGGGATTCTGGGCTCAGCATCTCAGCATGCCTCCAAAAAAAGGGTTTTTCTTTGTTCACTTCCTCCCAGCACAGAGCCCCAGCGCCGGTGCTGCTCGCAGCTTTCCTGCTCATTTCTTTTTCAATGAGTGAATTAGCAGGCAGCCAGCTGACTTGAACATCCCCTTATCTCTGCACCAAGCTCGCTGCCGAGGATTTGCATAATTTTAATCTTTCCCACCAATGAGCATGAAAAAATTAGTTTTCCACTATTTTATCTTCTATTTGTGTTCAATAAACAGAGCTGGCGGCTTTTCTCCGGGGATTCAGCCTGGGAAGGGTGAGGAAGGAGGAGGGGGAGGTTCCCATCCCAGCACTCGGCCATGTGGAGGGTTAAACCAGAGGAGAGAGGCTGGGGGAAGGCTCTGCAAAACTGCTCCACCAGCTGCAGCTGGAGATGGATCTGAAGCCCAAATTTCCTCACCCAATCAAAAACCAAAAAGAAAACACCCAGTTGTTTTCTCCAGAGTCCCTCTCCCATCTCCCAGCTCCAGCTGTCAGGCTTCCTCCCATCACCAAGACCTTTGATTTCCCTCTCAAGCAAAGAGTTTGCTGGACTCACCCCAAGTCCAAGGCTGCAGATCCCAAGAACATCAGGACTCCAGGGATGGGGAGGGAAGTGCTTGAAAAATGAGGTCCCACCTGGAGGAACCTCCTTGTGCAATCACAGGAACCATGCAAATGTGGGGACAGAGAACTGCCAACGCAGAGCTTCAGGGCTTTTTTTAATTAAACGCTTTGGAAGAAAAGCTCACCCCAAATAGTAAGCTTGTCTGTCTTAAAATAAGGAACTGAAAAGAGAATGGTCCTGCTTCACCCTTTCTGCTGCAGAACAAGAATATTTTGGGCAGCACGCAGAGGCAAGACAAGCATGGTGAGGATTACAGCTGGAAATCAAGGCTGCTTGAAGGGAAAGGAAATGCAGAGAAAACTGAGGCTCTCCCTGCAGGTTCCCCACTCACCAGCAGGGTGGAAGGTACAAATGTGGAAACACTTTTTAAATGTCTTTCCTCCCTGTGGAGCCAAGTGCAGGTCAGGGCACACCCCAGCCAAAGGCAGGGGCACATCTCCACCATCCCCAGAAAACCTGGACTGGCTGTAGCACCCAGGTGTTGCAAAATGTAAAATTTTCTTAAGTGAGAATGTTCTTTGATGTTTGCTCTTTGTATGCTTTCAAGCCTAATCAGCAAAAAGGGAGATTTAATCCACGAAACAGAGTAGCAAACAAGCTCCAAGTGATATCCAGGTGGTAGAAAAAACAAATTACTCGTTGGTAGAATTGCCTTGTTAAAGTTTAGGGCTGGACATGCTCCTCATGATCTCAGACCTAGAGGGAGGTTAACAAAGCTTGGAGAGAAGGATGTACCACTGATAATGGATGCAAAGAATGCAGAATTTACAGGCCACAAGGACATCTGGCAGGGCTCCAAAGATAATGAAGAAACTAATAAAGCCCAGTCAGCAATTGTGCTGAAATCAGCTCCAAGTGGGTAAAAGGTGATTCTGGCAGACCACCACCACCACTTTTGTGGACAGCACAGGAGGGCCCAAGGGCTGGTTTGCCCCAGAACGCAGGGGTTAATGGCACTGGGGTGACTCACAGGGCTGGTCCCCACCTTCGTGGGGCTGGGGGTCCCCCAGAAGCACCGTGGAGAGCAGGGGGTGTCAGGAGCCCGGGGTGCAATGCTGGGGCAGCCTCACAGCTCCAAGGAGCCCATTTCCCTCTCCTGCACCTCTTCCCACTGACCCAGCCTCCACACAGCCTCTGCCACCAGCTCAGAGGTGCAATTACCTTCCCTGTGTTCTCTATTTATGCTTAGGAACCGTGTAATCTTCTAGACCAAAAACATAATTAAAGAGTCCGAGTGCCTCGGCGTGGAGACCTCTCTGCAGCCACCACTCTTATCTTCTCCAAAAATACTCCAGCCCAGCCCAGCAGCCTGTGCCAGGCTCAGGTCCCAGCAGGGCTGAGCCACGGAGGAGCAGCAGCCCTGAAATGCACCCAAATCCCCCCAGTTTGGCCCAGGAGGAGCTGCCTGCCCCCCTGGGAACCAGCCCTGCTGCCCCTGGGGCTCCCAGGGGTTGCCTGGAAAGGTTAATTCAGATTTAACTTCTAATGCTCTTTATCTAACCAATTTCAGAGCCTTGGGTAGACAGACAGGACTTGGATGAGCTCTGCTCTCCCAGCAGGACCAATGTGGAGTTGCACCCAGTTTATTCCAATACAAATCCAGCTTCCAGAGGAGATGGAAAGGCACAGGGAAATGGAAACTTGCACACGGGAATTTCAGACCCCAAAGACTTTTCCCCAGAAAAGGAGGTGGAGGGACAAGAACAATAACATGGAGCAGGGTGAGGGAAAAAAAAGAGAAGCAAAACCCAACTCTGAAACAGCCCTGGGGGAGAGCCACTCGCCCAGACTTGCTGTAATTAACTCCCACTGCTGGGTACAAAGCTCTTGGCTTGGCCCTCTCATAAAGCTGCAAGAAGGAAGGTGAAAGGAATATTAAAAAAAAAATATATATCCTGAAGGGTCAAAACAACCTTTTAAGTTGTCAACTAACAAGTTCAAACAGGACTGCAAGCACTGCTTTCCATAGCTTCCAGGGAGAGACACCCAGACCAGCCACCTGAGCTGCAGCCCTCCAGCCCTTGCAGCTTGTCTGACAGCCAGAAAAATCAAGGTAAAGGTACTGGCAATGGGCACCAAAACCACTTCCCAGCAGCAGCACCAGCTCCAGCACAAGAAGCAGAGCTGCTGAGCTCCAGCCCAGCTCCATCACATCCTGGGCAAACCCTGCTGCCTTCCAGCACTGAGCTTCCACATCCTTCCCTGCAAGCAAACCCTTCCCTGCCAGCACAGATCCACGGAGCAAAGCTGGCCCATTCCCTCTTCCCTGTTCCCTTCCACCTTTGCAAATGGTTCAGCCAAACCCAAGCAAATCCCCAGGAAAAACAGTTATTTTAGAGCCCTTGCAAGCCCAGGGCTGGCACGGTGAGGTTGGTGAGCTTGTCTGAGCATCGCCCAGCAGCCAAAGCACACATGGAGCTCCCACGAGCCAGGCAGGCAAGGAAAAGCCAAGGGACCCCACAGCTTCTGCCTTCACTTGTTATTTTACAGGAAAATTTAAGTCTGCTTTGGTGTAACCTTCTCCTGAGGCTGCTCAACCCATATACAGCCTCCAAGTAACCAGGGAGCACCTGAAGGAGGGAAAAAAGCAGCATCAACAAAGCTTCTGGTGCTTATTTCAGTAAATCCCCACCTTCCTCAGCTCCCCTTGGCCTCCTGTGCCAGGCCTGGACACCCCTCATGCCACCCCAGTGCTGCTGCTGCTGAAACCAGGGGCAGAAAACTCCCAAAAACCTGACTTTTACTGCTTGAAGTGCTGGCTGCCTTCCCCTGCTGGCCTGGGGGATGTCCTGATGGGGTCTAGCACAGCTCAGCCTGGATGCTCCTCTTCCCTTGACTCTCAGGCTGTTTGATGTGCTCTTCAATACCCCAGCACAATCCTTCCAGCCAGAGACTGATGAATCCACCTGAAGAAGGACCAGAGGAGTCTGGAGGTGCCCTGGTGGGGCTGAGCCCCTGCCCTGTCCCAAAAGACCTTTAGAGGAGTCACTGCTCTGCTTTAAGGGCTGGGGTGGGTTTTACAGCTCCATCCTTGGTGCATCTCTGGGGACACATCTGCAGCACAGCCCATGACAAAGCTGATTTTCAGGTTCTGAGGTGATTAGAGAAATGGTCTGATGAGGACTTGCCTGTGTTTGGTCTCTGTGTTTTTCTTTTTTGGCTTCTTACGCAATATTTACAAGGGAAAAAAGGTGTCTGAAGCAGCAGCTTATAAACACAAGCATTTTTGTAAATCCTCCTCCCACTTCCAAGATTGTATCAACAAAAGAAAAGAGGAGGCAGAAAAGAAAAAAAAAAACCATAAATAGGAGTTTCACATTGACAGAGTCTCTTTGAACAGCTTTCAAAGAGCTCCACTACCTGTTCCCCCATTTGATTTTGGTTTTTTTCAGAATATCTACAGCGTGTTCCTCCACATACAAAGGAATCCACCAGCCCAGGTCCCTTTTCTGAGCTGCTCCAGCCCAGGACTGGGGCTGTGCTGGGCTGTTCCAAGGTTTGCTCCGTGGGTGAGGGATTGCCCCTCGATGCTGAAGATCTGGAGCCATCCCCAGCTCAGCTCAGCTCTGCAGGGGCTGCTCCCCTCCCAGGCACAGCCTTGGCTGCCACCAAGGACACCCAGCTTGGAGAAGAGCTGAGCCTCTCTTAGTGGGGTCATTAGGAGTGAAAGCAAGCAGGAATCTTGAGCACACACCAAATTTTGGCAGCTGAAGTCACTGAAAGCATGGCTGCCCTTTGCTGGATGCCATAATCTTATTTTTAAACGAGCACTTCCAGGTATTGACCTCCTACACTCAGGACTTTTAAGAACAGGTAAAGAAAAAAGAGTCCCCAGATCCATCACAAACAGATTGCAGAAACCAGGGAGAAACCACCCTTAAATCAGCCACTCCTAAACCAAAGAACTGATGCACCATCCACGTCGGGAAATCACTTATTATTATTATTTCCCAGGCCTTTGTGGGGCAGGGCTCTGCCCACACTGAGGGCTTTGCCCTGCTCACAGCAGCCTGGCAGCTGCAGCTCCCTCAGGCAAACTCCAAGGCCAGGGTTGATGCAATGCCTGCAGACATTTCTCTCCATCCCTCTAAACAGAAAACCAAACGAAAACCCAACGTGCATGGGAGAGCCAAAGCTGCAAGTGACAGCCCAGTCCAAGGGACAATCAGGTTTTGGGTGATGATGGGATGGAAGAGCTGCATATACACGAGCACAAACCGTAAATAAACTGCAAATAAACCCCGTGGATGTGGTGACAGCAGCCCACAGACAGATCTTTACAAAGTGCCTTGTACAAGGAAATGCCATTCCACCAGGGTTTATGGGCCTGCCTGAGATGGGCACAGGCAGAGCTGTAAATCCTGCCCCAGCAGCCACCAGGGCAAATCCACGAGGAATTCTTGGTGCCAAGGGCACAGCTCTGCTCCCCAGCAGCAGGGTGAGGAAAGGAGCACCCCCAGCACCCCCAGGCAGTGGAAGCACTGCTGGGCAAGGGCATTTTCTTTATACACCATGCCAGCCCGTGTGAGTCAAAGGCCCACCTTACCCTTCCCATGGTGAATGAACTGCCCAAATTCTGCCTCAGTTTCCTCCAGTGCTCCAGGAACAGAGGATGCTGAAGAGCTTTCTAACACCACAAGTATCTAATTCACTGAAGATGATTAAGTGCCTTGAAGATTTCTGAAGGAGCTGCTATAGGAAGGCATTAATTTAAATATCTAGTGGCATAGAACATAATGCCAGGCAGATTTTCTTCCATTCTTTTATAATAGCTTAATAATCCTCAAAATAGTTTCATTGTTAATACTCCTGTTGTGTGTTTTATTAGGGCTTTTTAAACTGTAAAGTAAGGTAAACACCTCACATTTCTCTAACACCTACCAAAGAGCTTCTGAGAAAGAATCACTTAACCTCCCCAAACCCCTGTGTGGGGGGACCCCCTGAGCATCATCCCCTTTTCATGTTTTCATGCAAAGCACCCAGGATCCCGGGAGGCTGAGGGGCAGCAGAAGGCAGCAGAAGGAGAATCCCCCCTCCCCCAGATCCCATCAGCAGTCATTGCCTCCTCTCCTGCCCACAAAAGGAGCAGCACACCGGGCACACCTGGCTGGCAGGACAAGGACACAGCAAGTTCATCTTTATTTTATTATTTTTATTTTTATTTAGATTTTAAACCAGGGAAGCCTGGACTTCCGTGGTTTAAAATATAAATAAACCACGGTTAAAGACTGTCCAGACCCAAGGAGAGCACGGTGCACATGCCCTCCTCCTGCTCCCTGGCACTGCCAGGTGATGCTCCTGCCGTCTGCCATCCTCTCAGCCCTGCTGCACCTGCTGGGGAGGCCACGGAGCTCCCTGCATCCGCCACGGCACTCATCACCATCCCAAAAATGCAAAATGGAACCCTGAGCTGGAAGGGACCCACAGACATCACCCAGTGCCAACCCCTGGCCCTGCTCAGCCCCAGCAATCCCACCCTGGGCACCCCTGGGATGTGTCCAAACCCTCCTGGAGCTCTGGCAGCAGAGCTGCACCAAGGCTGTGGCTGGGGAGGACTGGGAGATGTTCAATTTGTAGATAAATCTCAGCTTGAGATAGGAAAAAACCCCAAGAAACAAACAGGTTTGGCTCTCTTGAGAGGGGAAAAAAAAAAAAAAAAAAGAAAAATGAAACCTGGTAAAGTTTTCTAAGGTCTACAGTGAAAACCACCCTCCCCTCGAAGAAAATCTACAGAAAGAAAAATGCAGGATCAGCCAGAGTTGCTGATGGAGAGGCCCCAGGGTATAGTCAGTTATTGAAGTTTTGCAACATAAAGCCTAAATTATTTATTATTATTATTTTTTTCCTAGAAAAAAGAGAAGAACAAAGCATCTCCCTCCTCAAAAGTTAACAACTGTGCGACATCATCTCCACATTGTCTCCCTGTTTTATCGCCACAGCACAGCTCTGAGCAGATTCCACCCCGGGGCAGACACAAAACCACAGGGCCACGGTTTCTAATTATACCCTCTATTCTCAGGGAAATGGTTTATTTATTAGCTCTTTGAGCTTCCCTTTCATTCATTCTCAGCCCCAGTCCCGGCAGCGAGGGGCTCTCGACAAGAGGAAATTTATTAGGTTTTCTCCCTTCTCCACCTTCCCTGCTCTCCCACCCAGCCTCTCCCTCCTCTCCCCACTCAGCAGCACCGGCAGCCTCATCACTTTTAATTCAATAACTTGCAGTATAATTACTCCGTAATAACACCATTATCTTAACATTTACTCAGCAGCTGTGATCCCGTTAGGGCGAGGCGAGGAGGGAGAGGAGAGGGGATCCTCTGGGGACAGGGATGGAGAGAGGCCAAAACCCCCTTGAAGAGCCAGGGCTGCTGCAGGGAGGAAGGGGCGAGGGCTGGGCTGCAGCCCTGCCCCAGCATCTCCTTTCCATCTCCCTCCTCAGCATCTGCCAGGCTCTGACCCAGGGGCTGCCCTGCACAGCCCTGCAGTGATGGGGAAACCACTCAAACCCACACTGAGCTCCAGAGCCTCCCAAAAACCCCTGGAGTCAGGGAAACAGAATGAAGACAGGGGTGGGCGAGAGGGAAAGAGCCACTCAAACCCACACTGAGCTCCAGAGCCTCCCAAAAACCCCTGGAGTCAGGGAAACAGAATGAAGACAGGGGTGGGCGAGAGGGAAAGAGCCACTGGGAGGAGAGGACTGTAACAGACAGCATCATCTCCTGCAAAGCCACCTCTTTAAACACAAATATCAACCACCCATACGTTATCCCAGCTACCGCTGCCTACAAAGACTGGGTTTAATTTTTACTCCAGAAATCCTGCAGAAAATGGTTTTCACATTCCACCACAGCACATCTGGTAAATAGGGTAAGAAATTCTTCTAAAGCCAGACACTAAAACTCCAATAACTTGTGCAGCAAATGAGGTGGAGAACAGCCCATTTAATATCAGCCAAGACCAGCTCCCAGCCTGCTGGAAAGGCAGAATTTCACCCACGAGCCCTGCCCAGCCCTGACAGAGAGCTCAGGTGCTGGCACCTTCTGCCTCCTGGCTGCGGTTTGATTTTCTGAGATATTTAAACAAACAAGCCCACTGCATATTTAGGCAGAAATGTTCCTACATGCACCATCTGAAAAAGCAAGTTCCTACAGCCCCTGCTGAAGGCAGCACGATTTTGAAGCCTCCGAGGTGAGGTGAGGTTTCCAGAGATATCAGATCCCAAAATCACACCCGAAACTGCGCGCAAATGCCAGCGCTGAAGGAGAATTCCCTCTCGGATGTGTCTGTTTCATACACACGCTGCAGCAGAGGGGTAAACACCGTTTATTCTGATTGATTATCCATCGTGCAGCGCGGAGCTGTAATTCCATCAAGCCATCAAAGCGATTCGGCAATTATATAAATCACAGCAGGAACTGCAAGAGCTTTGTCGCTGGAAACTCAAAATGGCATTTCCTCACATTCTACTGCTGCATATTGCCTTGTTTTTTAATAATACACAGGCAGATGATTTGGGGTTTCAAATTTGTTTACATGCCTCTCGTACAGCAATTCGCTGGGTGTGCCAAAGCCAGGCCCCATCAGCATTAATAAGACATTTTACGCCGTCTTCCACTCCACAGGAAATTTCCAAAGCAAACCCAGAGTGAAACGCAGGCGCTGTGACGAAAATCACACCCCTGCCACCACAGCCCAGCCCCCTGGAAACGGCTGAACCTCAGCAGCCCAGCCCTGTGCCACTCACTCCCCCTGGCAGGGCAGGACGAAGGATGCTACAGGGAGCTCTTGCCACAGCTCAGGTTTCATTATTTATAACATTATACAAACCCTGTGCTGCTGAATAGACCTTGTGCACGGCCATGATTATATGTGTGTGCATCATCATAATAAATCCACCATAAAGTAAATCAGATGGTTTATGATGCACTACCTAGAAATTCTTACTGAGTTTTTACACCTATTTAGTTGAAGTTTAGTGGAAGTGACAACCCCCAGCTCCAGGACATTCCCAATGGCAGCAGCTGCTCTGGAGGCTCAGATTCCTGTACATTCCCTCCTTATTCCTCTCCTGCAGGACCTGGGCAGAGGAGAGCCCTGACAGAGCTCCCTCAAGCCCATCCTCTCCCAGTCTAGAACAGGAGAAATTCCCAAAATCTGGGCAAAAGGCAGCAAATGTGGAGCCCCGCTGGTGTCAGTGGGCTCAGGCTCAGCTGCAGACACATCCCAGCTCCTGGTGAAGAGAAAAATCATTCAGGATTTGCAAGAGTTGAAGGCAAAACTCCCCCTGCCTCTGATGGGAGCAGATTCCATTTTGCTCCTCTGCTCTCCCAGCCCAGCAGGAACTGCCCAGGCACAACTCCACTCAAGTCACTGGGATTATTTGCCTTTGGTGGTTTTCTTTCTTTAAAGATAAAAATAAATCCAAGCACTTGGCTTGAATTGTGGGCCTTAAATCAGTATCCATGATCTGACTTTTAGAGTTTTTGGGGGAGAAAAAAAAGGAAAGAAAAAGCCATTCTGAGCTGCGGGCTGAAAAGCCACCCAAGATAAACCAAAAAAGCACTAAACATTGAGCCATTAAGTGAGAAAAGACTACAACTTTGATGTGACACTTGGCTGTTTGCTGGCACTATAAACTATTGCACACTAAAAAAGTTTGTTAAATGCTCCATAAACTTTAACACATTGCCGAAACACTTTGAACTGAGAATTTTATTTGGTTATCCACAAACCACGCTTGGTTACAGGCAAGGAACAGCAAATGCAGATTTTTCTCCAAAAATTATTTCACTCTGAAACAGTGAAATGAATACAGGTAGATTTAAGGATGTGTAAGAAGGCACCCACACCATGTCTGTGTTAGGAGAGCCAAAGCCTCCAACAGGGGCTGAGTCTTTGGGGTTCATCCCTTTTCAGTACCCCTGACTTTTACATTTTCAGGAACAACCAAGTCCTGGGCATCAAGCAGAGCCAGGAGAATGGTGAAGCACTAGAAGAGTTCTGCAAATCATGACGAAAAAAGCACAGTGGAATCCACACTTCACCTTTCCTCTGTGTTTGCCTAAACTTGCATTTCCGGAGCAATTCCAGGTCTAAACCAGAGTACAGCCAAGAAGCAAAACTAATCTTTAAATAACAAAAAAAATCCCCAGAAGTTTCAATATTAATGGTTATTCCTTGCCACAAAGAAAATGTGTCTTTCTCCTGGCTTTGACATTTTCTTCCCCAAAGCAGGAGGGAAGAAAATCAGCTCCCCAGAGTGGCAGCGAGGTGTGAAGCACAAGTCCCCCACTCCCATCACCTTGAATCCACTGAAATTTCACACTGGACCAGAGACGCTTTCCAAAGGAATTTTTTGCCCAACAAAACTTGCTGAAAACCCTAAAATCCCCCACCTGTCTTAAGCATCACTGGCTTTGCATAAAACCTAAAACCACTTTTAAGATGTCACTCATCTTCCCTCTTGAGCCCAAGGGAAAGTGTGCCACGGCTCCCTGCTCAGGGAAGGGTGGATTTGGATCTCTCTGTCCCAGAGACAGACTGGGACTGACACCAAACCCACCTGTGCTGGCACAGGGGACACAAAGGGGACACAAAGGGGACAGCATTTCCCTCCTGGCACAGGGGCTGCTGCAATTTCCTCGTGGTTTACAAGGAGTTGTTACTGCAGCGGGGACAGAAATTCATTGTGAATCACAACTGTACCTGGGGCTAAATCACTGGGATTTACACATCCCCACCTCTCAGGGAGTGCATAAAGCAGGCGTGGGGCCATCACTCACGGGGGATATTGCTCTGGAGCTGCTGTCAGCAGTGTTTCATGGCCCAGGAGTGGGATCCAGGCACTCCACCCTCGGCAGGAGAAATGGACTCCTGGTAATGGACTGCAATTCCTTCCCTGCAGGCACAGCCCTGCCACCATCAACCACTCAGGCTGCAGGCACTGGTGATTCATCTGGCCCAGCAGCACCCAAAAGCAGAGCTTCAGAGCAATTACCTGTCTGGGTGAAGCTTCTCCCAGCTCCAAGCCCCTTGGCACAGAGGGCACAGCTGGGCAGGGGGCACAGAGGAGCTTGCTGTGGCACTCAAACACCAAATCTAGAAATGCTGGAGAATTTCTAGATTCTATAAATAACCACGTTTTCTCTCCTCCGCACACGCTCCAGGAACAAGGCATGGATGGCACAGGAGCACTCCCAGAGCAGGACCCACACACACTGCATAAGCAGAGCCCTCCTGGCTGCTGGAGCCCTTCTCCAGCAGGACAGAACCCACCTGGGCAGCCTGGAGCAGCCTGGAGCCCTGCAGGTCCTTCCCAGCCTCAGCCTTCGCGTGACTCTGATTTTCCCTCCTGCCTGCATGCTTGGGGCTCCAGCCTTCAGCTCCAGAGCAAACACCAGGTCTTGGTTAGTGACATAATCCTCTGAATCCCAGCAGCTCCCATTTCACAGGACACAGCTGTTCACTTCCCTGCACGCATTTTTATAGTCACTTCTTCCCTCCTTCCCCCCCTCCCCCAAATTTTTCTGCCTTATGCTGCTAATGTTAAATAAACACATTTCCAGGATGGGAGTTGTAACTTTATCCCTTATTTTTCATTCCCCTGTCTTCTTCAGACCAATATTTAAAGATTTGGTGCCCTCAGAAACCTTGCAGACGCAAGGTCTGCTGCACTGCCACGACCCTTGGCCACCACTTTGATCAACACAGAGAAGAAACTAAAATTCACAAGGCAGTTCAGCACCTTGGCATTGTGCAAACACAAGGAAGGACCAAAGATCCCCCAGTCCCAACACTCCTCATTTCATGTTCTGCAATACCACCCTCATCTCATCCCATCCCTTCATCACACATGAATTTCCTGCTCCTCCTTGCTCCTGTTTTCTCAGTTTCTGATGGAAAAGGAGTAAAGAAAATCACCCACAAGGGTTATTTCACAGCACAGGCAGGGAATTCCCTGCCTGGCTGGGGCTGTGCCTGGGCAGCACAGGGCCCACATCAGGCAGGTGAGAAGGAGCTGTGTGGAGGGCACGTCCTGGGGGTTCCAATGTCCTTCCCACGTGGAACAACCCAGCTCTGAACAAACCCAATCCCAAAAAAGCCCAGCCCTGAACAAACCCAACCCCCAAAAAAGCCAGCCCCCAAAAAACACAGCCTCCAAAAAACCTAGCCCCAAAAAAACCTAGCCCCCCAAAAAAACCCAGTCCCCCCAAAAAAACCAGCCCCAAGACACAAATTAAAGGCTGTTCCCCCTGAGGGGTGACCTCCCTCCTACAGCATTTCCAGGAGGCAAAGCCAGCAGGCACTGAACCTTCTGGGCAGATTTTACACCTGGATTTGATCCTGGAACACAGCGCCTGCCCAAGATTGGATTTCACTGTGGCTGTTCCTCGAGGTCCCAATTTTGGCCAGGTCCTGGTGGCCTTCATGGCTGTGGAAACCCTGCTGCTCCTGCAGGCAGCCAGGTGACATTTCCATGGACAGAGCTGGCACGGTGACCCCGGGAAAGGATCTTGTGATGCATCCTAGAGACACCGCCAGGACACTGCTCCTGCACCAGGAAAACCAGCCAGCTTCCCCTCCCCAGGCCAGGGCATATCAAATCATTCGCCCTCAGGGCAGCTTTTAAAAATCAAGTTTTTCTTTCCTACCCCTTCACTGAAGGAGATCAGCAGCAAAGATGCCCCACATGGCCAGGGCAGCCCATTTGGTGACCTCAGGGAAAGAGATGGACAGGGCCATGCAAAGTACCCAGATCCTGTAACAGAGCAGGAGGAGAGCCTGCTGCTTGCTTCCTTAAGTAAAGGATAAAGTTTTAATTTAAGCCGATCTCTGGGGAGAGAAGAAGGTTATTGAATCCATAGGAAGCAGCAGGGGATGAACCGAGTGACCCCGAAGCCAGGCACGAGCAACCAGGATTCCCAGGGGTGACAAAGCTGGGGGGACAGGCCAGCACCAGATTTGCTGTGGATTTTTTTCATCCCCTGCTCTGGACACACACACACACACACATTTCCCTTGTGCTGCCTCACGGAGCAAACAAATGTCATCCCTTCAGGAAAATTGGAAAGACTATTTTCTTCCCAACCCTTCCCCCTCTCTCAATCCTCCCCTTTTGCAGCTTGCAGCAAAGTGCCCCTAATCCCCAAATTCTCTCTCTACCTGCAGGGAGAGCTGAAACCCTACCCGTCCCCTCCCCCAGCCCTCGGACCACACTAATCCATCAAATTCCCTGGCCCTGCAGCCCACCCCCAGCCCGACAGCAGCAATCCTGGCACCAGATGTCCACTGACAAAGGCAGCGCCAAGCATCAAAAAGCAATTGCCCATCACCCCTGTCCCGACAGGCCCGGGCAGAAAAAAGCGAACTCAAAGCCCCAGAAGCAGAGCAGCATCCCAGCATCCTTCTGCCACTCACACCCGGGCACAGGAGGGACCACTGGGGACACGGTGACAAAACCCAAACCACCTCTGAGCCCACCGAAGGGTTACAGCTCCCCTCTGGCACCAGGGATTTAAACCAGGGGTCACTGGTAGAAAACAAAAGGGATTTTATTAAAAAAAAAAAAATAATCAAACCCTGAGCAAGACATCTGTGTTCTGTCCACACGAGGCTGAAGCTGCATTAGCAAGGACTTTGTTTAAAGAGCACTGTGCTGCTCCCGGCACCCTCTGCGCCCTGCCAGAAGGGCTTTGTGGCCAAACCAGGCTCCAGATTAGCCATCTGGATTATCTGGTTCTGCTAAACCTGACTGCCAGCCCGGCCTTTGAGACAGCACCCCCATCATCCAGGGATCTGCTCACAGAAAGGTGGAGGGCAGGGTAATTTCCACTCCACACCCTCAATAACCTCTCAAACGCACAAATTTTTTACCTTTTCTCCCTTTTTCCTTCACTTTGGTACTATGGCTTCCAGTCACTACATCAGCCTCCTCTGTCAAGTCCTGCTGGCTGTTCACTCTCTCAGCCCCCATCATGGTTTCACAAATGCCATTTCAAGCTTTCCCACATTTCCCCCAGAGGAGAAGAGAGAGCGTGGGCAGGCACAGCCTGTCCCAGCCACGCAGGAGGCACCGGCTGGGCACGCAACAGCCTCGCCTGAAACCCATCCCCAAAAATCTGTGTTCAAGCAGCCGAGCCGGGAACGCCACCCAGGAGAGGAACAACGCCCCGTTTCTACAGCTAATTAATTGCAACAATCTTCTGGCTGGCTTCTGAAACGGCTCCAGCTGATGGTTTCTCACAGGGTGAGCATCCCTCCTCCATCCCTCCTCCTTGCCACGCATCCCCGGCCGGGCGCAGGGACAGCCCCTGCCACCCACGCTCCCTCCTCCTCCTCCTCCTCCTATGCCACAAATCCGGGGGAAATTTGAACTGTCATTTTCCCTCTTACACCCAGGTTTAGTGCTGCTGCTACAGCATCGTTTTATTTACGGTATTGCTTCTGCCGTTGTAACGATCCTACATAAATTCCACATCCCGATTCCCTAACAATACTTGCTGCTATTATAATAATGATCCCATCTGAATGGCACAGGTGCCATTATCAGAAAATCTGTTTGTAATAGGGAAGCAACTGTAAAAAAAGGCATTACACCCAAATGAACTACTTAAGGATTACCATAACCAGGGGCCTTGCCTCAATTCCCTCGGCTGCAGCGCTGCTTTCCTGCCTGCTCAGGAATAGATAGCTAGTCAAAATTAGCAGGTAAGTCATCCTGTGATTTGGGAGCTAGTGCTGCAACTGAGCACTCTGTGGCTTCATCATACAAATAAAATCTACCTCCGCACAGATTTAATAGAGAATTTTTGCAGCGCACTTACTAAGTGCTAACGAGAGAATGGAAACACACCCTTACCACCCCATGAAAAGTTACCTGAAAATAGCAAGGAAGGGCAGAACAGCTCCTTTAAGAATCCAAACTCACCCAAGGGCACACGAGATCATGCAAAATTAAGGCAGGAGTCAGTTCAGAAGTGGCGTAAGACTGACAAGAAAAACCAAGGTCTTGTAGGGTTCTTGCAGAGAGTTTCACAGAGCTCAGATCTCCATCCCTGCCTCAGCCTGCGCACGTTCACAGCTCCCAGGTGCCTCCTGATTCAGGAAGTTTCACCTACCACAACAGTCATTACCCCTACAAAGAGTTCTGGAAGGGCAGCTACTCCTTCAAAGAGAGCTTCCAACAGATGTTTTCCCACCGTCAGCATCTGAGCAAACCCGGTGTCTCACACCTTCCATGTCCCCAATCCCACCCGTTCATCCCTCGCACCCGCAAACACAGCACGAAATAAATTCAAATGTAACAAGACTGCACTTCCCTGGTGCCATGAGATGCGCTGCAAACTCTGCAGCAAAGCCTTGCACAGAAACCAAACACACCCAGGGTTCAAACCCTCCTCTGGCAGAGGGCAGAGGATGGCTGGGGGGCAGCGGCAATGGGATGCAGTGCCTCTTATCCCAGGTGAGCCCTTACACTTCAGCCCAGGTGAGCAGCCTCCACCAAGCTGTTACTACACGAGGGCTGCACAGGAGCCAGCAGGAAACGAGGATCAGTGGCTCCACTCCAGCTCCTGGCTGAGCGGTGTCAGACAGATTGTCGCTCCTACACCTGGCACGGCAGGGCAGCCCCCAGAAAAGCACCAAGGACGGGGTTGTGCAACCTCCACCTCCTCCTCTGCACGTAGCCGGGTGACACCGAGCTGCTGCTGCTCTTGGCCTGTGCCCACACGCCGCAGACAGGGAGCAGGAGCAGGAACCAGAGCTCCTGGATCTATTCCTGGCAGCGCCGCGGGAGCTGGGCGAGCCTCTCCTCTCCTCTCCTCTCCTCTCCTCTCCTCTCCCCCCCCTAAATAATTCAGCCATGGCACTCCAGCTCTTTTCCCCGGTGGACTCCAAAGCTCTTCCCAGCAAGGAGCTGCGTGTTGCTATTCCCATTCTGCAGACAGGGAAGCCAGCAGATTGCCATTCCCCCAAAGGCTGTTTTTCTGGCACGCTCCTTAGAGATTAAATCTAGTGAAATAGCTTTGCCTTACAAGAATCTGTACCCACAGGGCACTCAACAGCCAGGGTAAAGAAGGTGTTTGAAACTTGCTGTGATCAAGGTTAAGAAACATAATAAAACACCATATCCTGCTTTTCCAGCTCTTCAGGGTAATGAGGGATTTCCTCATGTATCTGCTGCAACTGTCACCTTTGCAGGAATTTAGTACTTAATGCTAAATTCACTCTCTCTCTCTGCACACTGAACCTTGAGCCGGTTTATTTTGGAACCTCCACCTCCCAAAAAAACACGACGCACTTCTCTTCCAAGTCAAAAGTATAACTGGGCCTTCTCTGGTTTCAGTGCCTTTGATAAATCCCTGCTGGGGCTGCAGGAGGAGGCTGAGAGCAGCAGGAGAGCAGAGCAGGAGCCCCGGCACTGGGGCTCCGCTGGGACTTGGCAGGAGGATTTGGGAGAATCCCCCGGGAGATGCTGTCCCTCTCCCGTGGAGATAAAGGATAAGGATCCTTCCTGCCCCTCTCCACGGCTGCTTTTGAACATGAGGGTGAAGGAAGGTGCTGGGGATGCTCTCAGGCAGCCAAGGGGAGTGAAGCCCCCTCCTCCAGCCCAGCCCCAGCACCCCCAGCCCCAGCCAGCGCAGCGAGGGGCTCTGGAAGGCACCCACCCCCTGAACACAGCTCACTCAGAGGCTGCTGAAACAGCCTGAGCCACTCACATGCACATTTTTCACTCCTTCCAAAAACCCTGAGTAAACCCCGAGCAGCAGGGTTAGCCCTGAAAATGGCAGGGCTGGCAGGCTGGGCCCCACAGCAGCACACGCACTGGGCTGGCTCCGCAGCAGAGGAGCGTCTCCGTGCAGGTGGTTTGTTATTCTCAGAGTCTCTTTCCAGCAGATGTTCCCCTGTACCATGTGTGGCAATCCCAGCGCGCTTGAATTTGTGATTTTTCCTCCGCTAAGTGACGTTTTCAGGAAAAGGGAAATTAAAGGATAACAAGATGCAGCTATAGAAAGACAGAGCTGTGCAGGCTAGAGAATTCTCTCTCTCTTTTTTTTTTTTTTGCTTTTTTTTTTGGAGAAGAACCATAATGTTAATGTTAGAAACTACTTTTCATATATAGCAATGATCAGCTTAATCTTTACACTTCTTTCCTTAGCTGCAGGAGAGTCCTCCAACAACGAACAATATAAATTTAAATTTAATTTCAACTGTTGCTATAACTGCCTCCAGCCAGACCAACTGCTGCGAATTGAAGTCAGAGCCTTGACATAAAAGTTACCTGAGCTACCTGCAACAGAAAAGTTCTTTGCTTTTGCCAAAGCGAGAAAAGAATAATAAAGGGATAAGATGTGGTTATTTTTCATGAAAGCTCCAGCTACACAGTTCCTGCAGCTAAATGGAGTTTTTTTCCCCCTGTCTATTACGTTTCTAAAATTACACATTTTAGACAAATCTGCATCTTGAGCTTGAGCAGTAGCCTAATAGCACTAGCAAACAAGCCATGTAAAGCCGAGAAAATGAGTTGTATTTAATCCTGGGAACGGGAGCAGAGGAGTTGTGCAATGTTTACAGTGAATAAACTCTGCCCGTTACTCAAAGGCTGCAGCCCGTGTCCTGCCCGAGAGCATCGCGCACTGCTGCGGCCCCGGGCTGCCTCCAGCTCATTAAAAATAAAAGGCATTTCCAGCAAGGAAAGGAAATGTAGTAAGGGGGGTGATTTGGGCAAGAGGGCGAGCTGCAGGGCTGCTGCTTCGCACGGCGCCCCAGCACAGGGGCGTGCGGGACGCGGCTCGCACATTTTCTTGTTCCGCAGCAGAACGCCCCAGCGAGCCCTTGGCTGGGGGAAAGGGGGAGAGGAAATGGGAGAGGGGTGGGCAGAGCCAAGGGAGGGGGAGAGGAGAAGGGAGCGGAATTCCCTCCCCAGCGCCGCCCCGCAGCCCCCCTGCCACCTCCGCTGCTATCCCTGCTGCCATCCTTGCCATCCCCGCTGCCATCCCCGCTGCCATCCCCCCCTGCCATCCCCGCTGCCCCTCGCCCCCCCGGTCCCGTCGCCCCTCGCCCGGCCCCGGGGCCCCTCCGGCCCCCCGAGACCCCCGCCCCTCTCCGGGCGTGCGCGCTTCGAGGCAAACATCTTCCCCTCGTTGAAACAACGCGTTCGATAATTACATTTTCAAACCAAACCGACCGTCTCCGGCTCGTCCCGGCGCTGGCGGGGTGCGGCGGCTCCGCGGCGAGGGCGGCGCGGGGACCCCAGGGCGGAGGGACCGAGGGAGGGACCCCCGACCCGCGGCGGCCCGGCCGGGCTGGGCGGGACC